>NC_048569.1:95426928-95451928 GCF_013265735.2 Oncorhynchus mykiss | reverse complement strand
TGATTACCAGCTGTCTAGAACAGTTACTGGATGACGTCATGATTACCAGCTGTCTAGAACAATTACAGGATGACATCATGATTACCAGCTGTCTAGAACAATTACTGGATGACATCATGATTACCAGGTGTCTTGAACAGTTAGTACAGGATGACATCATGATTACCAGCTGTCTAGAACAGCTACTACAGGAAGACATCATGATTACCAGCTGTCAAGAACAGTTACAGGATGACATCATGATAACCAGTTGTCAAGAAGAATTACTACAGGATGACATCATGATTACCAGCTGTCAAGAACAGTTACAGGATGACATCATGATTACCAGCTGTCAATAACAGTTACAGGATGACATCATGATTACCAGTTGTCAAGAACAATTACTACAGGATGACATCATGATTACCAGCTGTCAATAACAGTTACAGGATGACATCATGATTACCAGCTGTCAATAACAGTTACAGGATGACATCATGATTACCAGCTGTCTAGAACAATTACTACAGGATGACATCATGATTACCAGCTGTCAAGAACAGTTACAGGATGACATCATGATTACCAGCTGTCAATAACAGTTACAGGATGACATCATGATTACCAGTTGTCAAGAACAATTACTACAGGATGACATCATGATTACCAGCTGTCAAGAACAGTTACTACAGGATGACATCATGATTACCAGCTGTCTAGAACAGTTACAGGATGACATCATGATTACCAGTTGTCAAGAACAATTAGTACAGGATGACATCATGATTACCAGCTGTCAAGAACAGTTACTACAGGATGACATCATGATTACCAGCTGTCTAGAACAGTTACAGGATGACATCATGATTACCAGCTGTCTAGAACAGTTACAGGATGACATCATGATTACCAGCTGTCTAGAACAGTTACAGGATGACATCATGATTACCAGCTGTCTAGAACAGAAAAAGGCTTTTTCACCTTTACTTAAAACATTAGGCCCATCTTGGTTGTGTCCGAAACGGCAACCTAGTCCCTTTATAGTGCACTACTTTTGACCAGGGCCCATAGGGTTCTGGCCAAAAGTAGTGCACTATTTGTGACTTACCCCTTGGACTGGGGACCCGTCACCCGCCTCTTGTCTGTTTAGTGCCTCTCTCCCCGTGAGTAAAGTGTGTGCAGGAGATTCTGGGGATCATCTTAAATGAAACCATTTGGGCAGATTTATATGGAAGCCAGGCTGTTGGATATATGTTGCTAGGAAGCTGATTAACCCCAGGGCTTTAACGCTCTCTGCTCTCTCATTTCATGCTTGTGATCTGAGGGTGAGAATTAGCCCACGCCCCAGGCAACCTCAACTTAGTTACTGGCTGGACAACATGAAAGCAATACACAGAGATGCATAAAGAATCCCCTTTCTAAGCTCCCCCTGCCTGTATCCCCACCCACACTCTGCCTGTATCCCCCATACACTCTGCCTGTATCCCCACGCACACCCTGCCTGTATCCCCCATACACTCTGCCTGTATCCCCACCCACACCCTGCCTGTATCCCCCATACACTCTGCCTGTATCCCCCATACACTCTGCCTGTATCCCCCATACACCCTGCCTGTATCCCACCCACACCCTGCCTGTATCCGCCATACACCCTGAACCCAAACCCTGCTTGCAGCGCCTGCCCCAGCTAGCTCCTGAAGAAGGGAAGGGGGAGACCTGTGTCAATTCTATAATGGCCAAGTAGCAGGTTCACTTTGCCTGTCTGGTCTGGGGAGCATGTCTGATTTACATAGTGTATTTAAACCTACGCTTAACTTAGTGATCACATTGGTTTTAACCATGCTTGTCTTGTACAGTATAAAACTATACTGAACAGAAATATAAATGCAACATGCAACAATTTCAGGTCATAAAAGGAAATTGGCATGCTGACTGTAATAATTAATTAATTAGACCCTAATCTATGGATTTCACATGACTGGGTAGGGCGCAGCCATGGGTGGGCCTGGGAAGGGCATCACCCACTTGGGAGTCAGGCCCACCCACTGGGGAGTCAGGCCCAGCTAATCAGAATGAGTTTTTCTCCAAAAAATGGCTTCATTACAAGCAGAAGTAACCCTCAGTTTCATCAGCTGTCCGGGTGGCTGGTCTCAGATAATCCCGCAGGTGAAGAAGCCGGATGTGGAGGTCCTGGGCTGGCATGGTTACACGTGGTCTGCAGTTGTGATGCCTGTTGGACGTACTGCCAAATTCTCAAAAAAAAATGTTGGAGGCGGCTTATGGTAGAGAAATTAACATTCAATTATCTGGCAACACTTCTGGTGGACATTCCTGCAGTCAGCATGCCAATTGCACGCTCCCTCAAAACTTGAGACATCTGTGGCATTGTGTTGTGTGACAAAACTGCACATTTTAAGAGTGGCCTTTTATTGTTCCCAGCGCAAGGTGCACCTGTGTAATGATCATACTGTTTAAACACCTTCTTGATGTGCCACACCTCTCTGGTGGATGGATTATCTTGGCAAAGGAGAAATGTTAACTAACAGGGGTGTATAAACAAATGTTCACATATAATTTGAGAGAAATAAGCTGTTTTTTTGTGAATATGGAACAAACACTTTTACATGGTGTGTTTTATATTGTTGTACAGTATAAGTATGCGTAAGCGTTTTCATCACAGATGTAATGCACTGTTAGATGCCTATGACATTGACTATTTATGGGGCCCCCGAGTGGGGCAGCAGTCTAAGGCACTGCATCTCAGTGCTTGAGGCGTCACTACAGAAAACCCTGGTTCGAATCCAGGCTGTATCACATCCGGCCGTGATTGGGAGTACCCATAGGGCGGCGCACAATTGGTCCAGCGCCGTCCGAATTTGGCCGGTGTGGGGCCAACATTACAAATAAGAATTTGTTCTTAAAACTGACTTGCCTAGTAAAATAAAAGGTTAAATAAAATGATTGGAAGAACAAAAATAAGGAAATAGGATATAGACTTCAATAGTAAATATTATTTCATGTAAACAATGAATCGTTTTCCCCGTATATTTCCTCACCTCATTCTGTAAACATCTGTATTCAATCTGATTGAAACGCATTCAGCAGTCAATAAGCTTATGTATTTCTCCTTATCAATGGTACAGGGGGGACCAGTAGAATGGAAGGAATTAAACCTGAATTGATGAAAAAAGTAATGTAGTTTCCCTGCCACATATAACTCCATTCACTTAACCCGTGTGACCAAAAAGGAAATGCAATATTGTAGAAGTCAATATATATATTTTTTTATAAATATCTGGTTGGCACACATGCTTTTCTGGTGTTGATAGAAAAACAGCAGTGTTTATTCGGGGGGGGGGGGGGGGGGGGGGGGGGGGTGATTGCAGTAGATACTGTGTATATTGTAGCCTGAGCAATAGTGACACCAGCACAGATATGGAACCATCCAGACACCTGTCATTAAAAGGTCTCCAAATTCTTCTCAAATAGACTATCTCCCGTGATGCCATTCTCACTGCATTCCGACAGGCTGTATAGCAGAGGACCGTTTTCATCGAGTAGGAGGAGGAGAAGAAGAAGCGATGTGAATTGTCGAGAAAATTAGAGTTCGAAAATATAATATTTGATTCACAGAGGTAGAAAAAAAAACGTAAATGGCAAAAACTTGCATGGTTAAATACACAGCTATAATATATATATATATATATATATATAAACACAGCTATAACCCTCTGACTCAGTGGGGATCCTAGTCTCTCTTCTCAAACTGGTCATTTCAAAGTTACAGAACACCCACCCCAAAGACTTGCGCCCCAAATTGTACCCTATTACCTAAATAGTGCACTATTTTGGACCAAGGCCTGGTTAAAACTAGTGCACTACATAAGGAACAGGGTGCTATTTTCGGGACGCCTACCCTAAAGTCATCATCAACGACACTTCACGCTGTATATGAGATGACACACCCGTTTTATTGGCGGACCCTGTTGAACTGTCTGTGCTCTATATGCAACAGTTTATGTCCACTATCATTTCCTGATTAATTGCCCTGCCATCGACTGCATCCCAAATGGTGCTCTATTTCCTTTATAGGGCACTTACTTATGACCAGTACCCATAGGTGATATGTAGAGAATAGGGTACCATTCTGGACGCAGGCATTGGCTTAGATTGTCCTATTAGCATGCTGAAGTGAGTTCTGCCATGGCCACAGCTGCTAGGGTAGGGAGCGTGACCTGTGTGTGTGTCTGATCACGTTAGTGTGTGTGTGTGTGTGTGTGTGTGTGTGTGTGTGTGTGTGTGTGTGTGTGTGTGCGTGCGTATGTGTGTGTATATGTGTATGTGTGTGTGTATGTGTGTATGTGTGTGTGTGTGCGTGCGTGCGTGTGCGTGCGTGCGCGCGTGTGCGTGCGTGTGTGTGCGTGTGTGTGGACCCACTGAGCTGCAGTGC
Organism: Oncorhynchus mykiss; assembly: GCF_013265735.2. Classification (NCBI taxonomy): domain Eukaryota; kingdom Metazoa; phylum Chordata; class Actinopteri; order Salmoniformes; family Salmonidae; genus Oncorhynchus; species Oncorhynchus mykiss. The sequence continues at coordinate 95,447,496 of NC_048569.1, read as the reverse complement.
CTCCATATGCCTGCTCTGCGGCTCCACCTTTCCTCTCTACCCTCATCTCCCCCCACCACTTTGGGGTGCAGCGTCGCGGTCAATAACCCAATTGATTTGATAATGGCTCTTTAAATTCCTATTCCAATTGTTGAATTTAAATTTGAATTGATATAGTAAATAGGCTACATTATGAGTATAGCAATGTTGACTGTGTTACACATACAGTCTTACTGATCTGCTAAATGACGTATCATTTGATTAAATATTTGTGAATTTTGCGGAACGTACTGACATCGTTGTACTTCAGTGCTTTTTACAGAACGACCTCCTACGGTGTTTGTTTTTCAATGAAGATCGTATATGTTTGTTTTTTTTATGATTTTTTTATTTGTCTTCATCTCCAAAAAAAAAAGGAAGGCGGCAGCTCAGAAAGAGAAGCAAGAAAACTCCCAGAATTAGTCAAAGATAGATTTACTTCATATCGATAATAACAACCCGTCTCGATTTGTCCTCAGACTTTCAGATGTTTGCATCTCATTTGTGTTTTTAATTGGCGAAGTCTGATTAAAACCATCCCCTAGTGTTAATATGGCATTAGGCATTGACATACGTTGGGTTGCTGTGCTCAGATATTAATTTCCATAATCATTCTGCCTGTTCCGAGGCAGTTAGTTGTCTTGTTTTCTAGCTGCTCAGCTTTATGATTGCATCTGCCCCAACTTAAAATGATGCCTTGTGAGTTTTCCTCACTCGATAGCTGTGACCTTTAATCTAAGACTTACAGAATGCTCTCAACTGTCATGGTTGTCAGTTTGGAAATGGTAATCTCCTCTGAAAAGTCTTTACAAGTGTAGCTAGGATTACTGTGGGATAATTAATCATATTCAGATGCATGAAAACAACATTTGTTTACATATTTTTTGATTACTCCGAATGAAGAGAAAATCAGAGGAAATGCAAAACTACGTTCAATGTCATGAGTTAATTATGGTGTGTTAGGCTGGTTAGTTATGGTGTGTTAGGCTGGTTAGTTATGGTGAGTTAGACTGGTTAGTTAGGGTGTGGAGTTAGGCTGGTTAGTTAGGGTGTGGAGTTAGGCTGGTTAGTTATGGTGTGGAGTTAGGCTGGTTAGTTATGGTGTGGAGTTAGGCTGGTTAGTTAGGGTGTGGAGTTAGGCTGGTTAGTTATGGTGTGGAGTTAGACTGGTTAGTTAGGGTGTGGAGTTAGACTGGTTAGTTAGGGTGTGGAGTTAGACTGGTTAGTTAGGGTGTTGAGTTAGGCTGGTTAGTTAGGGTGTAGAGTTAGACTGGTTAGTTAGGGTGTGGAGTTAGACTGGTTAGTTAGGGTGTGGAGTTAGACTGGTTAGTTATGGTGTGGAGTAAGGCTGGTTAGTTAGGGTGTGGAGTTAGGCTGGTTAGTTAGGGTGTAGAGTTAGACTGGTTAGTTATGGTGAGTTAGACTGGTTAGTTAGGGTGTGGAGTTAGGCTGGTTAGTTAGGGTGTGGAGTTAGGCTGGTTAGTTATGGTGTGGAGTTAGGCTGGTTAGTTAGGGTGTGGAGTTAGACTGGTTAGTTATGGTGTGGAGTAAGGCTGGTTAGTTAGGGTGTGGAGTTAGGCTGGTTAGTTAGGGTGTAGAGTTAGACTGGTTAGTTAGGGTGTGGAGTTAGACTGGTTAGTTAGGGTGTGGAGTTAGACTGGTTAGTTAGGGTGTGTAGTTAGACTGGTTAGTTATGGTGTGGAGTTAGGCTGGTTAGTTAGGGTGTGGAGTTAGACTGGTTAGTTATGGTGTGGAGTTAGGCTGGTTAGTTAGGGTGTGGAGTTAGGCTGGTTAGTTAGGGTGTGGAGTTAGGCTGGTTAGTTATGGTGTGGAGTTAGGCTGGTTAGTTAGGGTGTGGAGTTAGACTGGTTAGTTAGGGTGTGGAGTTAGACTGGTTAGTTAGGGTGTGGAGTTAGGCTGGTTAGTTAGGGTGTGGAGTTAGGCTGGTTAGTTAGGGTGTGCAGTTAGGCTGGTTAGTTAGGGTGTGGAGTTAGGCTGGTTAGTTAGGGTGTGGAGTTAGACTGGTAAGTTAGGGTGTGGAGTTAGACTGGTTAGTTAGGGTGTGGAGTTAGACTGGTTAGTTATGGTGTGGAGTTAGGCTGGTTAGTTAGGGTGTGGAGTTAGGCTGGTTAGTTATGGTGTGGAGTTAGGCTGGTTAGTTAGGGTGTGGAGTTAGGCTGGTTCGTTATGGTGTGGAGTTAGACTGGTTAGTTAGGGTGTGGAGTTAGGCTGGTTAGTTAGGGTGTGGAGTTAGGCTGGTTAGTTATGGTGTGGAGTTAGGCTGGTTAGTTAGGGTGTGGAGTTAGACTGGTTAGTTAGGGTGTGGAGTTAGGCTGGTTAGTTATGGTGTGGAGTTAGGCTGGTTAGTTAGGGTGTGGAGTTAGGCTGGTTAGTTAGGGTGTGGAGTTAGGCTGGTTAGTTATGGTGTGGAGTTAGGCTGGTTAGTTAGGGTGTGGAGTTAGACTGGTTAGTTAGGGTGTGGAGTTAGACTGGTTAGTTAGGGTGTTGAGTTAGGCTGGTTAGTTAGGGTGTGGAGTTAGGCTGGTTAGTTAGGGTGTGGAGTTAGGCTGGTTAGTTAGGGTGTGGAGTTAGGCTGGTTAGTTAGGGTGTGGAGTTAGGCTGGTTAGTTAGGGTGTGGAGTTAGGCTGGTTAGTTAGGGTGTGGAGTTAGACTGGTTAGTTAGGGTGTGGAGTTAGACTGGTTAGTTAGGGTGTGGAGTTAGACTGGTTAGTTAGGGTGTGGAGTTAGGCTGGTTAGTTAGGGTGTGGAGTTAGACTGGTTAGTTAGGGTGTGGAGTTAGACTGGTTAGTTAGGGTGTGGAGTTAGGCTGGTTAGTTAGGGTGTGGAGTTAGGCTGGTTAGTTATGGTGTGGAGTTAGGCTGGTTAGTTAGGGTGTGGAGTTAGACTGGTTAGTTATGGTGTGGAGTTAGGCTGGTTAGTTAGGGTGTGGAGTTAGACTGGTTAGTTATGGTGTGGAGTTAGGCTGGTTAGTTAGGGTGTGGAGTTAGGCTGGTTAGTTAGGGTGTGGAGTTAGGCTGGTTAGTTATGGTGTGGAGTTAGGCTGGTTAGTTAGGGTGTGGAGTTAGACTGGTTAGTTAGGGTGTGGAGTTAGACTGGTTAGTTAGGGTGTGGAGTTAGGCTGGTTAGTTAGGGTGTGGAGTTAGGCTGGTTAGTTAGGGTGTGCAGTTAGGCTGGTTAGTTAGGGTGTGGAGTTAGGCTGGTTAGTTAGGGTGTGGAGTTAGACTGGTTAGTTAGGGTGTGGAGTTAGACTGGTTAGTTAGGGTGTGGAGTTAGACTGGTTAGTTAGGGTGTGGAGTTAGACTGGTTAGTTAGGGTGTGGAGTTAGACTGGTTAGTTAGGGTGTGGAGTTAGGCTGGTTAGTTAGGGTGTGGAGTTAGGCTGGTTAGTTAGGGTGTGGAGTTAGGCTGGTTAGTTAGGGTGTGGAGTTAGGCTGGTTAGTTAGGGTGTGGAGTTAGGCTGGTTAGTTAGGGTGTGGAGTTAGGCTGGTTAGTTAGGGTGTGGAGTTAGACTGGTAAGTTAGGGTGTAGAGTTAGGCTGGTTAGTTAGGGTGTGGAGTTTGGCTGGTTAGTTAGGGTGTGGAGTTAGACTGGTTAGTTAGGGTGTGGAGTTAGGCTGGTTAGTTAGGGTGTGGAGTTAGGCTGGTTAGTTAGGGTGTGGAGTTAGGCTGGTTAGTTAGGGTGTAGAGTTAGGCTGGTTAGTTAGGGTGTGGAGTTAGATTGGTTAGTTATGGTGTGGAGTTAGGCTGGTTAGTTAGGGTGTGGAGTTAGGCTGGTTAGTTAGGGTGTGGAGTTAGGCTGGTTAGTTAGGTTGTGGAGTTAGGCTGGTTAGTTAGGGTGTGGAGTTAGGCTGGTTAGTTAGGGTGTGGAGTTAGGCTGGTTAGTTAGGTTGTGGAGTTAGGCTGGTTAGTTAGGGTGTGGAGTTAGGCTGGTTAGTTAGGGTGTGGAGTTAGGCTGGTTAGTTAGGTTGTGGAGTTAGGCTGGTTAGTTAGGGTGTGGAGTTAGGCTGGTTAGCGGTGTTTGCAGTGAGACACAGATCAATAACGTCACTTTAAACGCTCCAGGCAGACATTCTGTTGTAGACAATAGTAGAGCTCAGGTGAGAGACTCTTTTGATCCTAGATAAGGGTATCTTTTTTAGAATTTATTATGGGCTTTTACTATCTATCCACAGTAAGGACTATCCACAGTAAGGACTATCCACAGTAAGGACTATCCACAGTAAGGACTATCCACAGTACGGACTATCCACAGTAAGGACTATCCACAGTAAGGACTATCCACAGTACGGACTATCCACAGTAAGGACTATCCACTGTAAGGCCCTTTCTATTGGCTAGAATCCCGTCCTGGTTATGGTTTCCCTTTGAAAAGGACACATTCTTCTCTAAAGAGGAAGGAAAAAACATTTCACTTTTCAATTACCCCCGGCTCCTTCACCTCCTTCTCCTCCCTCCATCCTCCCTCCATCCTCCCCAGGTCTGGTTTCCAAGGAGAGAGAGAGAAAGAGAGAAGAGGATGAGAAAAGAAAAGAAAAGAGAGACGGGCGATTGTTTTTTTGGAAGGCATGCCCCCACCCTCTCTAATTCCCTTCCTATCGTCCAGACCAACCACTTTTATGCATGAAACACACAAGTAGATTGAAAGCATTCAGTGTCCATTCAGACAAGGAAGAAAGGAGATCCTCAGAGCTTTATTAGATATGAAGATCTACAATAAAAATCAATTTCTGGCCTCTCTATGCAGTTTAAATGACAAAGCCTGGGCCCCATTCAGCCTGGCATTGTGTGGAGGAAAGTAATTCTGCAGCATTGGGCGAGACAAGAGCGGCGTATACTTTCTGACCTGCGATTGCAGATTCTAATATGATACAGACCTACTGAGATAATGGCAGGCACTTAATATCATCTGTTGAGATGAAGAACAAGTTATCGCATATCTTTCAGGGTTTCACAGAAAGAATACTAAGCAGATGGGGACAGATAGACAGGCAACTAACCAGATGGGGACAGATATACAGGCAACTAACCAGATGGGGAAAGATAGACAGGATACTAAGCAGTCAGGGACAGATAGACAGGATACTAAGCAGTCAGGGACATATAGACAGGATACCAACCAGATGGGGACAGATAGACAGGATACTAAGCAGTCAGGGACAGATAGACAGGATAATAAGCAGTCAGGGACAGATAGACAGGATACTAAGCAGTCAGGGACAGATAGACAGGATACCAACCAGATGGGGACAGATAGACAGGATACCAACCAGATGGGGACAGATAGACAGGATACTAAGCAGTCAGGGACAGATAGACAGGATACTAAGCAGTCAGGGACAGATAGACAGGATACTAAGCAGTCAGGGACAGATAGACAGGATACCAACCAGATGGGGACAGATAGACAGGATACTAAGCAGTCAGGGACAGATAGACAGGATACTAAGCAGTCAGGGACAGATAGACAGGATACTAAGCAGTCAGGGACAGATAGACAGGATACTAAGCAGTCAGGGACAGATAGACAGGATACCAACCAGATGGGGACAGATAGACAGGATACCAACCAGATGGGGACAGATAGACAGGATACTAAGCAGTCAGGGACAGATAGACAGGATACTAAGCAGTCAGGGACAGATAGACAGGATACTAAGCAGTCAGGGACAGATAGACAGGATACCAACCAGATGGGGACAGATAGACAGGATACTAAGCAGTCAGGGACAGATAGACAGGATACTAAGCAGTCAGGGACAGATAGACAGGATACTAAGCAGTCAGGGACAGATAGACAGGATACCAACCAGATGGGGACAGATAGACAGGATACTAAGCAGTCAGGGACTGATAGACAGGATACTAAGCAGTCAAGGACAGATAGACAGGAAACTAAGCAGTCAGGGACAGATAGACAGGATACTAAGCAGTCAGGGACAGATAGACAGGATACCAACCAGATGGGGACAGATAGACAGGATACTAACCAGATGAGGACAGATAGACAGGATACTAACCAGATGGGGACAGATAGACAGGATACTAAACAGATGAGGACAGATAGACAAGATACTAACTAGATGAGGACAGATAGACAGGATACTAACCAGATGGGGACAGATAGACAGGATACTAAGCAGTCAGGGACAGATAGACAGGATACTAACCAGATGAGGACAGATAGACAGGATACTAAGCAGTCAGGGACAGATAGACAGGATACTAACCAGATGGGGACAGATAGACAGGATACTAAGCAGTCAGGGACAGATAGACAGGATAATAAGCAGATGAGGACAGATAGACAGGATACTAACCAGATGGGGACAGATAGACAGGATACTAAGCAGTCAGGGACTGATAGACAGGATACTAAGCAGTCAGGGACAGATAGACAGGATAATAAGCAGTCAGGGACAGATAGACAGGATACTAACCAGATGGGGACAGATAGACAGGATACTAACCAGATGAGGACAGATAGACAGGAAGTCTGAGGAATATTTATTTAATAAAAAAAATTAAGCAATAAGGCCAGAGGGGGTGTGGTATATGGCCAATATATATCACAAACCCCCAAGGTGCCTTATTGCTGTTATCAACTGGTTACCAACGTAATTAGAGCAGTAAAAATAAATGTTTTGTCATACCTGTGGTATATGGTCTGATATATCAGCATTCGGGGCTCGAACCACCCCTTTAATGATGATGAAATATGAAATGCTACACACAGGCAGACTGTGGATCAGGGCCGTGCACAGACCTTTCAGGGGGCAGGTGCTCATAATTCACATGTACAAATTCATAACATTGTAGCGAACCTGGGGGGGTCTCTGAGGTACTGGAACCATTATAACAAAGCAGTGGGTGCATATCATCACATTTGTGTAGTGGCATAGAGCAGTATAGAAGAGGCGGGTCCTGGACACGTGACTGGGGACTTTTTTTTTACATGTCTTAATGTCAGCGTCAAACACATGTAAAAAAAAAGTTCCCAGTCATGTGTCCCGGACCGCCTCTTCTCTACTGTAGAGCTAATTTGACGCTGACAAACTGAATCTGAGCTCTATTTTTTTTTAAAGACCTAGTCCTGACTCCATTAATAGTCTAGGCCAAGGTGTCGGGAGACACTTATTGTGCAATATGAGGAGGAAATGATAGCCCTAAAAAAAGCTTTCCACGTTCACTGACTCACCCAATGATGCGCAGCTCACTTGCTGGCGATGGCCGATGCTCTCGTGCCAACAGCCTACCTCTATCTCGTTGTAATGTTCGCTTAAATAAGTTTATTTGGAAGTTGATCAAATATTTTGGTAGCCTACAGTAGACAGACTAGAGCCTTTTTCTTTTCAGCGGGAGCCGTTTGCATGCCAGCCGGTGTTTTGAAAGGTCTGTTTTGCTGTTTAACTGACTGATTTGCGGCGCGTTCCCGACTGTAGGCTACATGCCTTGTTATTGGGCTGCACACAATCCAAATCTAGGCTATTTAGTCAAATCAGCTATTGATCCTCTCTGGCTAAATTGTAGGCCTTCTCATGATGTAGTAGACTATTCTGAATGATTTTGATTTCTTTTTGAAAATGCGGCAATAATTCCATAACTTTGTCAAATGTATTTCAATTAATCAGGGGTCGCGGCAGCTCCTCAAGCACCCTAACTACATGATGAAGTGTTGCTGCTCGTAGGCTATCAGCCAACTTCACCAAGATATTGATCATGATGTAAATCAAGTTCTAATCAAATGTTATTCTGCTAGTGTAACGGATGTGAAACGGCTAGCTTAGTTAGTTAGCGTGGGCGCTAAATAGCGTTTCAATCGGTGACGTCACTTGCTCTGAGACCTTGAAGTAGTAGTTCCCCTTTGCTCTGCAAGGGCCGCGGCTTTTGTGGAGCGATGGGTAACGATGCTTCGAGGGTGACTGTTGATGTGTGCAGAAGGTCCCTGGTTCGCGCCCGGGTATGGGCGAGGGGACGGTCTAAATTTGTACTGTTACACTATGGTAGTATATTTGATATTAAACTAGGTAGGTTTCTACACACACTCGATTTCAAGCCATGCAACGTTTGGATACCGGGCGCATGCCATCTCAGTAAAGGGCAAAAAGGCACACTGCGGTGCACATGAGCTCCGTACAGGACAAACCAACGGACCGGGTAGGGGTGGACTGTGGCAACCTTGACGACGTCACAAAAACTTGGAGGCTGTGGGTTCAGAACAACAATGACAAAATACGTATGGAACAAAATATATATATTATATCACCACCTGAAAGGACACTTGATGAGTGGGTTGGCAAAGGGACAGGTGCTGGTCACATGTAAATCCCTATCTGCTGTGGATGTGTACACGGACAATTTTATATTACTTATGTAAATGCAACTCAACTGCAACACAAATATGTTTATCCTCTCAACTGGTTATCCAATATGCTGTTTTGCTAGACAGGAGGACTGGGTTTGTAATTCCACTGAAACAGATACAATATTACACAATCAACTAGCTAACCTCACCTCAGTACCACACAATCAACTAGCTAACCCCACCTCAGTACCACACAATCAACTAGCTAACCCCACCTCAGTACCACACAATCAACTAGCTAACCCCACCTCAGTACCACACAATCAACTAGCTAACCTCACCTCAGTACCACACAATCAACTAGCTAACCTCACCTCAGTACTACACAATCAACTAGCTAACCCCACCTCAGTACCACACAATCAACTAGCTAACCTCACCTCAGTACCACACAATCAACTAGCTAACCTCACCTCAGTACTACACAATCAACTAGCTAACCTCACCTCAGTACTACACAATCAACTAGCTAACCTCACCTCAGTACCACACAATCAACTAGCTAACCTCACCTCAGTACCACACAATCAACTAGCTAACCCCACCTCAGTACCACACAATCAACTAGCTAACCCCACCTCAGTACCACACAATCAACTAGCTAACCTCACCTCAGTACCACACAATCAACTAGCTAACCTCACCTCAGTACTACACAATCAACTAGCTAACCCCACCTCAGTACCACACAATCAACTAGCTAACCTCACCTCAGTACCACACAATCAACTAGCTAACCTCACCTCAGTACCACACAATCAACTAGCTAACCTCACCTCAGTACTACACAATCAACTAGCTAACCTCACCTCAGTACCACACAATCAACTAGCTAACCTCACCTCAGTACCACACAATCAACTAGCTAACCCCACCTCAGTACCACACAATCAACTAGCTAACCCCACCTCAGTACCACACAATCAACTAGCTAACCCCACCTCAGTACCACACAATCAACTAGCTAACCTCACCTCAGTACTACACAATCAACTAGCTAACCCCACCTCAGTACCACACAATCAACTAGCTAACCTCACCTCAGTACCACACAATCAACTAGCTAACCTCACCTCAGTACCACACAATCAACTAGCTAACCCCACCTCAGTACCACACAATCAACTAGCTAACCTCACCTCAGTACCACACAATCAACTAGCTAACCCCACCTCAGTACTACACAATCAACTAGCTAACCTCACCTCAGTACCACACAATCAACTAGCTAACCTCACCTCAGTACTACACAATCAACTAGCTAACCCCACCTCAGTACCACACAATCAACTAGCTAACCCCACCTCAGTACCACACAATCAACTAGCTAACCTCACCTCAGTACCACACAATCAACTAGCTAACCTCACCTCAGTACTACACAATCAACTAGCTAACCCCACCTCAGTACCACACAATCAACTAGCTAACCTCACCTCAGTACTACACAATCAACTAGCTAACCTCACCTCAGTACCACACAATCAACTAGCTAACCTCACCTCAGTACTACACAATCAACTAGCTAACCTCACCTCAGTACTACACAATCAACTAGCTAACCTCACCTCAGTACCACACAATCAACTAGCTAACCTCACCTCAGTACTACACAATCAACTAGCTAACCTCACCTCAGCACTACACAATCAACTAGCTAACCCCACCTCAGTACCACACAATCAACTAGCTAACCTCACCTCAGTACCACACAATCAACTAGCTAACCTCACCTCAGTACTACACAATCAACTAGCTAACCTCACCTCAGTACTACACAATCAACTAGCTAACCTCACCTCAGTACTACACAATCAACTAGCTAACCCCACCTCAGTACCACACAATCAACTAGCTAACCCCACCTCAGTACCACACAATCAACTAGCTAACCCCACCTCAGTACTACACAATCAACTAGCTAACCTCACCTCAGTACCACACAATCAACTAGCTAACCTCACCTCAGTACCACACTATCAACTAGCTAACCTCACCTCAGTACTAAACAATCAACTAGCTAACCTCACCTCAGTACCACACAATCAACTAGCTAACCCCATGTCCAGATGTTTTGGTTCCTTTACACCAAAGGCCATGTCCCACCAGATGCTGCAGTGTGCTGGAGTTGAATCTGTCTCCAGAAAGAGCTGCTGCTACTGCTTATCAGGTGTAAGACCAGCTCCACTTCCATAATAGTCTAATTTGATAAGGGAAAAGCAGCCTGCTCTATAGTGCCTCTGAGGTAATCTCTTTGAATTGAACACGAAATTAAAGGCAAGACTGAGCTCATGTTAGTTTCCCACACATCCAGAATAGGTCTGCAGCAGCAGACCAGATAAAGAAGGGCCTTAAAAGTATATGGGGCTTTTCTTTTTCCCTACTTGTGTGCAGATATCAGAATACAAAAGGAAATCGTATTATCAACTGTTAGTGTGGGGGGGCCAGGATCAGCCAACACCAAATATTATGGCAACTTAGTGTGGGGGGCCAGGATCAGCCAACACCAAATATTATGACAACTTAGTGTGGGGGGCCAGGATCAGCCAACACCAAATATTATGGCAACTTAGTGTGGGGGGCCAGGATCAGCCAACACCAAACATTATGGCAACTTAGTGTGGGTGAGCCAGGATCAGCCAACACCAAACATTATGGCAACTTAGTGTGGGGGGCCAAGATCAGCCAACACCAAATATTATGGCAACTTAGTGTGGGGGGCCAGGATCAGCCAACACCAAATATTATGGCAACTTAGTGTGGGGGGCCAGGATCAGCCAATACCAAATATTATAGCAACTTAGTGTGGGGGGGCCAGGATCAGCCAACACCAAATATTATGACAACTTAGTGTGGGGGGGCCAGGATCAGCCAACACCAAATATTATGACAACTTAGTGTGGGGGGCCAGGATCAGCCAACACCAAATATTATGGCAACTTAGTGTGGGGGGGCCAGGATCAGCCAACACCAAATATTATGGCAACTTAGTGTGGGGGGGCCAGGATCAGCAAACACCAAATATTATGGCAACTTAGTGCAGGGGGGCCAGGATCAGCCAACACCAAATATTATGGCAACTTAGTGTGGGGGGGCCAGGATCAGCCAACACCAAACATTATGGCAACTTAGTGTGGGGGGGCCAGGATCAGCCAACACCAAATATTATGGCAACTTAGTGTGGGGGGCCAGGATCAGCCAACACCAAATATTATGTCAACTTAGTGTGGGGGGCCAGGATCAGCCAACACCAAATATTATGGCAACTTAGTGCAGGGGGGCCAGGATCAGCCAACACCAAATATTATGGCAACTTAGTGTGGGGGGCCAGGATCAGCCAACACCAAATATTATGTCAACTTAGTGTGGGGGGCCAGGATCAGCCAACACCAAATATTATGGCAACTTAGTGTGGGGGGGCCAGGATCAGCAAACACCAAATATTATGGCAACTTAGTGTGGGGGGGCCAGGATCAGCCAACACCAAATATTATGGCAACTTAGTGTGGGGGGCCAGGATCAGCCAACACCAAATATTATGGCAACTTAGTGTGGGGGGGCCAGGATCAGCCAACACCAAATATTATGGTAACTTAGTGTGGGGGTTGCCAGGATCAGCCAACACCAAATATTATGTTAACTTAGTGTGGGGGGGCCAGGATCAGCCAACACCAAATATTATGTCAACTTAGTGTGGGGGGCCAGGATCAGCCAACACCAAATATTATGGCAACTTAGTGTGGGGGGCCAGGATCAGCCAACACCAAATATTATGGCAACTTAGTGTGGGGGGCCAGGATCAGCCAGCACCAAATATTATGGCAACTTAGTGTGGGGGGCCAGGATCAGCCAACACCAAATATTATGGCAACTTAGTGTGGGGGGCCAGGATCAGCCAACACCAAATATTATGGCAACTTAGTGTGGGGGGCCAGGATCAGCCAACACCAAATATTATGACAACTTAGTGTGGGGGTTGCCAGGATCAGCCAACACCAAATATTATGGCAACTTAGTGTGGGGGGGCCAGGATCAGCCAACACCAAATATTATGTCAACTTAGTGTGGGGGGCCAGGATCAGCCAACACCAAATATTATGGCAACTTAGTGTGGGGGGCCAGGATCAGCCAACACCAAATATTATGGCAACTTAGTGTGGGGGGCCAGGATCAGCCAACACCAAATATTATTGGAACTTAGTGTGGGGGGGCCAGGATCAGCCAACACCAAATATTATGGTAACTTAGTGTGGGGGGGCCAGGATCAGCCAACACCAAATATTATGGCAACTTAGTGTGGGGGGGCCAGGATCAGCCAACACCAAATATTATGACAACTTAGTGTGGGGGGCCAGGATCAGCCAGCACCAAATATTATGACAACTTAGTGTGGGGGGCCAGGATCAGCCAACACCAAATATTATGGCAACTTAGTGTGGGGGGCCAGGATCAGCCAACACCAAATATTATGGCAACTTAGTGTGGGGGGCCAGGATCAGCCAACACCAAATATTATGGCAACTTAGTGTGGGGGGGCCAGGATCAGCCAACACCAAATATTATGGTAACTTAGTGTGGGGGGGCCAGGATCAGCCAACACCAAATATTATGGCAACTTAGTGTGGGGGGGCCAGGATCAGCCAACACCAAATATTATGGCAACTTAGTGTGGGGGGCCAGGATCAGCCAACACCAAATATTATGGCAACTTAGTGCAGGGGGGCCAGGATCAGCCAACACCAAATATTATGACAACTTAGTGTGGGGGGCCAGGATCAGCCAACACCAAATATTATGGCAACTTAGTGCAGGGGGGCCAGGATCAGCCAACACCAAATATTATGGCAACTTAGTGTGGGGGGCCAGGATCAGCCAGCACCAAATATTATGACAACTTAGTGTGGGGGGCCAGGATCAGCCAACACCAAATATTATGGCAACTTAGTGTGGGGGGCCAGGATTAGCCAAAACCAAATATTATGTCAACTTAGTGTGGGGGGCCAGGATCAGCCAACACCAAATATTATGGCAACTTAGTGTGGGGGGCCAGGATCAGCCAACACCAAATATTATGACAACTTAGTGTGGGGGGGCCAGGATCAGCCAACACCAAATATTATGACAACTTAGTGTGGGGGGCCAGGATCAGCCAACACCAAATATTATGACAACTTAGTGTGAGGGGCCAGAATCAGCCAAAACCAAATATTATGACAACTTAGTGTGGGGGGCGATGATCAGCCAACACCAAATAATATGGCAACTTAGTGTGGGGGGCCAGGATCAGCCAACACCAAATATTATGACAACTTAGTGTGGGGGGGCCAGGATCAGCCAACACCAAACATTATGGCAACTTAGTGTGGGGGGCCAGGATCAGCCAAAACCAAACATTATGGCAACTTAGTGTGGGGGGGCAAGATCAGCCAACACCAAATATTATGGCAACTTAGTGTGAGGGGCCAGGATCAGCCAGCACCAAATATTATGGCAACTTAGTGTGGGGGGCCAGGATCAGCCAACACCAAATATTATGACAACTTAGTGTGGGGGGGCCAGGATCAGCCAACACCAAACATTATGGCAACTTAGTGTGGGGGGCCAGGATCAGCCAAAACCAAACATTATGGCAACTTAGTGTGGGGGGCCAGGATCAGCCAAAACCAAACATTATGGCAACTTAGTGTGGGGGGGCAAGATCAGCCAACACCAAATATTATGGCAACTTAGTGTGGGGGGCCAGGATCAGCCAACACCAAACATTATGGCAACTTAGTGTGGGGGGCCAGGATCAGCCAACACCAAATATTATGACAACTTAGTGTGGGGGGGCCAGGATCAGCCAACACCAAATATTATGACAACTTAGTGTGCGGGGCCAGGATCAGCCAACACCAAATATTATGGCAACTTAGTGTGGGGGGCCAGGATCAGCCAACACCAAATATTATGGCAACTTAGTGTGGGGGGCCAGGATCAGCCAACACCAAATATTATGACAACTTAGTGTGGGGGGCCAGGATCAGCCAACACCAAACATTATGGCAACTTAGTGTGGGGGGCCAGGATCAGCCAACACCAAATATTATGACAACTTAGTGTGGGGGGCCAGGATCAGCCAACACCAAACATTATGGCAACTTAGTGTGGGGGGCCAGGATCAGCCAACACCAAATATTATGACAACTTAGTGTGGGGGGCCAGGATCAGCCAACACCAAATATTATGACAACTTAGTGTGGGGGGCCAGGATCAGCCAACACCAAACATTATGGCAACTTAGTGTGGGGGGCCAGGATCAGCCAACACCAAATATTATGGCAACTTAGTGTGGGGGGGCCAGGATCAGCCAACACCAAATATTATGACAACTTAGTGTGGGGGGCCAGGATCAGCCAACACCAAACATTATGGCAACTTAGTGTGGGGGGCCAGGATCAGCCAACACCAAACATTATGACAACTTAGTGTGGGGGGGCCAGGATCAGCCAACACCAAATATTATGACAACTTAGTGTGGGGGGCCAGGATCAGCCAACACCAAACATTATGGCAACTTAGTGTGGGGGGCCAGGATCAGCCAACACCAAATATTATGGCAACTTAGTGTGGGGGGCCAGGATCAGCCAACACCAAATATTATGACAACTTAGTGTGGGGGGGCCAGGATCAGCCAACACCAAACATTATGGCAACTTAGTGTGGGGGGCCAGGATCAGCCAAAACCAAACATTATGGCAACTTAGTGTGGGGGGCCAGGATCAGCCAAAACCAAACATTTTGGCAACTTAGTGTTGGGGGGGCAAGATCAGCCAACACCAAATATTATGGCAACTTAGTGTGGGGGGCCAGGATCAGCCAACACCAAACATTATGGCAACTTAGTGTGGGGGGCCAGGATCAGCCAACACCAAATATTATGACAACTTAGTGTGGGGGGGCCAGGATCAGCCAACACCAAATATTATGACAACTTAGTGTGGGGGGGGCAGGATCAGCCAACACCAAATATTATGGCAACTTAGTGTGGGGGGCCAGGATCAGCCAACACCAAATATTATGGCAACTTAGTGTGGGGGGCCAGGATCAGCCAACACCAAATATTATGACAACTTAGTGTGGGGGGCCAGGATCAGCCAACACCAAACATTATGGCAACTTAGTGTGGGGGGCCAGGATCAGCCAACACCAAATATTACGACAACTTAGTGTGGGGGGCCAGGATCAGCCAACACCAAACATTATGGCAACTTAGTGTGGGGGGGGCCAGGATCAGCCAACACCAAATATTATGACAACTTAGTGTGGGGGGCCAGGATCAGCCAACACCAAACATTATGGCAACTTAGTGTGGGGGGGGCCAGGAACAGCCAACACCAAATATTATGACAACTTAGTGTGGGGGGCCAGGATCAGCCAACACCAAACATTATGGCAACTTAGTGTGGGGGGCCAGGATCAGCCAACACCAAATATTATGGCAACTTAGT
This sequence comes from Oncorhynchus mykiss, assembly GCF_013265735.2. Classification (NCBI taxonomy): domain Eukaryota; kingdom Metazoa; phylum Chordata; class Actinopteri; order Salmoniformes; family Salmonidae; genus Oncorhynchus; species Oncorhynchus mykiss. The sequence goes on along the minus strand of NC_048569.1, from coordinate 95,431,607 downwards.
GTGGGGGGGCCAGGATCAGCCAACACCAAATATTATGACAACTTAGTGTGGGGGGCCAGGATCAGCCAACACCAAACATTATGGCAACTTAGTGTGGGGGGCCAGGATCAGCCAACACCAAACATTATGACAACTTAGTGTGGGGGGGCCAGGATCAGCCAACACCAAACATTATGGCAACTTAGTGTGGGGGGGCCAGGATCAGCCAACACCAAATATTATGGCAACTTAGTGTGGGGGGGCCAGGATCAGCCAACACCAAATATTATGGCAACTTAGTGTGGGGGGCCAGGATCAGCCAACACCAAATATTATGGCAACTTAGTGTGAGGGGCCAGGATCAGCCAACACCAAATATTATGGCAACTTAGTGTGGGGGGGCCAGGATCAGCCAACACCAAATATTATGGCAACTTAGTGTGGGGGGCCAGGATCAGCCAACACCAAATATTATGGCAACTTAGTGTGGGGGGCCAGGATCAGCCAGCACCAAATATTATGGCAACTTAGTGTGGGGGGGCCAGGATCAGCCAACACCAAATATTATGGCAACTTAGTGTGGGGGGCCAGGATCAGCCAACACCAAATATTATGGCAACTTAGTGTGGGGGGGCCAGGATCAGCCAACACCAAATATTATGGCAACTTAGTGTGGGGGGCCAGGATCAGCCAACACCAAATATTATGGCAACTTAGTGTGGGGGGCCAGGATCAGCCAACACCAAATATTATGTCAACTTAGTGTGGGGGGCCAGGATCAGCCAACACCAAATATTATGACAACTTAGTGTGAGGGGGCCAGGATCAGCCAACACCAAACATTATGGCAACTTAGTGTGGGGGGCCAGGATCAGCCAACACCAAACATTATGACAACTTAGTGTGGGGGGCCAGGATCAGCCAACACCAAATATTATGGCAACTTAGTGTGGGGGGGCCAGGATCAGCCAACACCAAACATTATGGCAACTTAGTGTGGGGGGGCCAGGATCAGCCAACACCAAATATTATGGCAACTTAGTGTGGGGGGGGCCAGGATCAGCCAACACCAAATATTATGACAACTTAGTGTGGGGGGCCAGGATCAGCCAACACCAAACATTATGACAACTTAGTGTGGGGGGCCAGGATCAGCCAACACCAAATATTATGGCAACTTAGTGTGGGGGGCCAGGATCAGCCAACACCAAACATTATGACAACTTAGTGTGGGGGGCCAGGATCAGCCAACACCAAATATTATGGCAACTTAGTGTGGGGGGCCAGGATCAGCCAACACCAAATATTATGACAACTTAGTGTGGGGGGCCAGGATCAGCCAACACCAAATATTATGGCAACTTAGTGTGGGGGGCCAGGATCAGCCAACACCAAACATTATGACAACTTAGTGTGGGGGGCCAGGATCAGCCAACACCAAATATTATGGCAACTTAGTGTGGGGGGCCAGGATCAGCCAACACCAAACATTATGACAACTTAGTGTGGGGGGCCAGGATCAGCCAACACCAAATATTATGGCAACTTAGTGTGGGGGGCCAGGATCAGCCAACACCAAACATTATGACAACTTAGTGTGGGGGGCCAGGATCAGCCAACACCAAATATTATGGCAACTTAGTGTGGGGGGCCAGGATCAGCCAACACCAAACATTATGACAACTTAGTGTGGGGGGCCAGGATCAGCCAACACCAAATATTATGGCAACTTAGTGTGGGGGGCCAGGATCAGCCAACACCAAACATTATGACAACTTAGTGTGGGGGGCCAGGATCAGCCAACACCAAACATTATGGCAACTTAGTGTGGGGGGCCAGGATCAGCCAACACCAAATATTATTACATTATTTTTTTCAACACTAGTGTTTTTCTGCCTCAACAAACTTTATGAAATAAGAGGATGCGTTCCCCTTTATCCGTCACCAAGATAAATGATCGGTGTTTGCTGTAATGAAAAGGACTTATCGCCATGTTAGCTGGCCTTCTGTGATCGAGACGTTTGAATGAGTTTGGATGAATGCAGGTCATGTCCAAGGGCAGAGGGATAAATATTGCTCCTCCTTGACTCCTCTCCCATCCTCTCCGCCACGGCACTACACGTCCAGTCTGTCGGCCTGCTGAAAAAAAAAACCCCGATTGTTTTATTCCAAAGTCTCGACAAGCAAGACAAGCTCTATTTCATATTCAACTTTTCAAGGTCTTCAAGTCATTTATTAGTGTCCAGAGGAAAGGCAGAATTGAGCAATAAATCCACTATGGACATGAAAAAAAAATCACAATAACTTTTCACAGGGTCTTACTGAACGCTCCGCATTGTTTGTGTTAGCGGAGCCAGGAATAATATCCAGGATGCAGGATTTCATTCAAGGCCTTAAGACGTGTAACAAATCTCAGCAGAAAAGGAAGCTAGTTGGCCTCATTGTCTCAGGATCAAGCTGCTTCCCCAGGTATTAGGGACAGGAACAAGTGTGTCCACTGGGAAGAGCCTACTGTAGTATAATGTAGGCTACACCTGGCCTCCTCCACCTTCCTACTGTACTAGGATGTATGAGAACCTGATTCATAGGAGGAGGTAGAGGAGAATGAGGAAGTAGAGGAGAAGGAGGAGAAGAGGCCTCGGCGTCTCTCTTCCAGAGTGTGGAACGACCGGCAGAAGTCCTCTGGTGACTCTGGAGACCGAGGCACAGTGCTTGCTGAAAACAAAGATGTTATTAGCTAGCTTAGCCATTTATCGCGTCTCCGCACTACATCTCCCCTGACATTACTTATTTATTTCTGTCTTTATTTATTTATTAAAGTCTTTTTCCTTCCTTTCTAGTCTCGTCTTTACACTAAAAGGATTAGTTCGTCTTGGAATAAGTAAAATAATTATCAATGCTTATGCTCCTTTAATTTAGCCTTAGTTTTCCTTTTCTTGGATCCAAATGTATTTCAAGTACTTCCATGTTGTAAATAGGAAAGGCACAAAGTGGATTGAATTTGTGGAACCGGATTTTGGACATTTCATTATCGATTAAACAGGCTGTTTACGGTGATTAAAAGGGAAATAACAAGAGAGAGAGAGAGAGAGAGAGAGAGAGAGAGAGAGGGTACATTTTTCTGTTCCCCGTATTGACAAATGTGTAGCAACGACAACGTGTCTGCTTGCACAAACAACAACAGTAGGGCATCCACAGGACATACTGAGTCCTCTTATGTCTACACAATGTATTATATATATATATATATATATATACATATATATATATATATATATATATATATATATATATATATATATGGTATTAAATGGTTAAGCACATTAACAGGTGAAAAATGCCCAGTTCTTAAAAATAACAATAAAATAATACAATGTTGTAACGTGATTGTCAGACGATCGTTGAAATTAACCCGATAAATCCCATCTGTTATCTGGGACAAAGAGAGACATTGTGCTTTCAGACTCTATATTCATGTCCTCTCAAAATGGCTGCAAAACACAGTGGGGTTAGTACAACCAATTCATTTACTGCCAAAAAAAACAAAGTGATCGACATCTGCATAGTACCTCCGCACCTTGTCATGGAGATGACTGACATGTGTATTATATAGGTAACAAAATACCCTGTGTCTCATTTTAGCATAGCTATTGATATCAGATTATGTTAATTGTTTTCTTGTTGTTGTTGTTTTTAAGCAGACTATTACGTATGACAGCAACACAGAACCAGTCTAGACTGAGTCACACAGTCAGTTTATTTTAAAAACAAAGCAAAGTTACCATCATAATTATCTTTTCAGTAGTGGTTTTATTACACACGGCACCCAGCGGTGTGTTTTGTTGTTGTCAGGCTCTGCCTTGTTACTTACTGAACAGTCGATGCTTGTGCATGTCAGTTATACAGCCATTGTATACACTCTGTATCACCTTGGACAGCCTGTGTAACCTGCTACCTCTGTGTCCTCTGTACTCTCCATTCCACTCTGTACTCTCCATGCCACTCTGTACTCTCCATTCCACTCTGTACTCTCCATGCCACTCTGTACTCTCCATGCCACTCTGTACTCTCCATTCCACTCTGTACTCTCCATGCCACTCTGTACTCTCCATTCCACTCTGTACTCTCCATGCCACTCTGTACTCTCCATGCCACTCTGTACTCTCCATCCCACGCTGTACTCTCCATGCCACTCTGTACTCTCCATTCCACTCTGTACTCTCCATTCCACTCTGTACTCTCCATTCCACTCTGTACTCTCCATTCCACTCTGTACTCTCCATGCCACTCTGTACTCTCCATGCCACTCTGTACTCTCCATTCCACTCTGTACTCTCCATTCCACTCTGTACTCTCCATTCCACTCTGTACTCTCCATTCCACTCTGTACTCTTCATTCCACTCTGTACTCTCCATGCCACTCTGTACTCTCCATGCCACTCTGTACTCTCCATTCCTCTCTGTACTCTCCATTCCACTCTGTACTCTCCATTCCACTCTGTACTCTCCAAGCCACTCTGTACTCTCAATTCCACTCTGTACTCTCCATTCCACTCTGTACTCTCCATGCCACTCTGTACTCTCCATTCCACTCTGTACTCTCCATGCCACTCTGTACTCTCCATGCCACTCTGTACTCTCCATCCCACGCTGTACTCTCCATGCCACTCTGTACTCTCCATTCCACTCTGTACTCTCCA
>NC_048569.1:95376928-95424428 GCF_013265735.2 Oncorhynchus mykiss | reverse complement strand
TTTCCATCCTTCTCTACTTTCCATTCCTCTCTACTTTCCATCCTTCTCTACCTTCCATCCTTCTCTACTTTCCATCCTTCTCTATTTTCCATCCCTCTCTATTTTCCATCCTTCTCTACTTTCCATCCTTCTCTATTTTCCATCCTTCTCTACTTTCCATCCCTCTCTACTTTCCATCCTTCTCTACTTTCCATCCTTCTCTACTTTCCATCCTTCTCTATTTTCCATCCCTCTCTATTTTCCATCCTTCTCTACTTTCCATCCTTCTCTACTTTCCATCCTTCTCTACTTTCCATCCTTCTCTATTTTCCATCCTTCTCTACTTTCCATCCTTCTCTATTTTCCATCCCTCTCTATTTTCCATCCCTCTCTACTTTCCATCCTTCGCTATTTTCCATCCTTCTCTATTTCCCATCCTTCTCTACTTTCCATCCTTCTCTACTTTCCATCCTTCTCTACTTTCCATCCCTCTCTATTTTCCATCCCTCCCTCTGTATACATTTTTAGAGGTGAGGCCCTTGGAGCAGTTTACCTTAGTTTTTTCTTTCTTTCTCTCTTTCTTTCTTTCTTTTCATCAGACACCTTATAAAAAATGCACTTCAACATTGTCTATTGTTTCATTGTGTGATAAAGCTCACAGTGATCACCAAACTTTACAAACACAACTCTCCTCCAACGTACATATTTTGCCCAATCGCTTTGAGAAATGTCTTCCTATTGTCTACACTATGACTGGCATGGCCCTCGATGCCCATCTCCTGACCCTCCATCCTCCCCAGTGGGCCTGCTGCCTGATTGGCTGTTCTGTTCTGATCCTAGGGTCCTATAGGGGAGGCCTGAACATTGTTACACAGCCGTCTCTTTTTTCCCTCTCCCAGAACACCATCAAGGCCCCTGGGCTACAAACACCATTGTTTCTCAGCACAAAAGGAAGACATCACATTAAAAGTGCTTCTGTATCTTATTGAACTCACATTAGTCATACCCCACAGAAGGAGAGAAGAGAAGAACAGCTTCAATAATTAAATGACTAACAAAAATGCAAGATAAACGTGCAGGCTGAGCATTAGAAAGAGCCCAGCCCAGCCCAAGAGCTTTTATCTGAACGCATGCACTTCTTCGCCGTGTGTCCCAAATGAGACCCTATTCCCTATATAGTGCACTACATTTGACTAGGATCCATTAGGGCTCTGGTCAAATGTTGATGTATCCTCTCGTCAAAAGTAGTGCACTATATATATATATATATATATATATAGTGAATAGGGGTCTCATTTGGGAGTCGATTCTTCTTCTACTGTTTCGGATTGAGACAGCAGCAGCATTCATTCTTTCTCCAAATTAAACCGCTGGAAGAACGACTGTCTCTGTGAAAAGGAGCTTATGGGTTTTCCTTTTGAAGCAATGACTCCGCATGTGTCAGGTTTGGAGTGCGTTGGCTTAGGTCTTTAGTATTCAACTTACTTTGGCAGTATTATTCAGTCTACTGAAGAAATGGGCCCCGGGCGTTGTTTAGGGTGTGCTGGTGTGAGTGACGCGGTGGCCTAAGGACAGCTGAAGTCACTGTGGCAGACATGTCCTTGGTGTGTGTCCCAAATGGCACCTTATTCCCGATATAGTGCACTACTTTAGACCAGAACCTTATGGAACCTGCACTACGTTTACAAGTGTCCTATGTGCCCTGGTCAAAGGTAGTGAACTAAATAAGGAATAGGGTGCCAGACTTTGTTTCCAAGGATAAAGTTGGACAGTGTAGAATATAGTTGGATAGAGTAGGATAGAGTAGGTTAGAGTAGGATAGAGTAGTGTAGAGTTGGATAGAGTAGGATAGAGTAGTGTAGAGTTGGATAGAGTAGGATAGAGTAGGTTAGAGTAGGATAGAGTAGGTTAGAGTAGTATAGAGTAGGATAGAGTAGGTTTGAGTAGGTTAGAGTAGGTTTGAGTAGGATAGAGTAGGTTTGAGTAGGTTAGAGTAGGATAGAGTAGGTTAGAGTAGCATAGAGTAGGTTAGAGTAGTATAGAGTAGGTTAGAGTAGGATAGAGTAGGTTAGAGTAGGTTAGAGTAGGATAGAGTAGGTTAGAGTAGTATTGAGTAGTATAGAGTAGGTTAGAGTAGGTTAGAGTAGGATAGAGTAGGTTAGAGTAGCATAGAGTAGGTTAGAGTAGTATAGAGTAGGTTAGAGTAGGATAGAGTAGGTTAGAGTAGGTTAGAGTAGGATAGAGTAGGTTAGAGTAGTATTGAGTAGTATAGAGTAGGTTAGAGTAGGTTAGAGTAGGATAGAGTAGGATAGAGTAGGTTAGAGTAGTATAGAGTAGTATAGAGTAGGTTAGAGTAGTATTGAGTAGTATAGAGTAGGTTAGAGTAGTATAGAGTAGGTTAGAGTAGGATAGAGTAGGTTAGAGTAGGTTAGAGTAGGCTAGAGTAGGTTAGAGTAGGTTAGAGTAGTATAGAGTAGGTTAGAGTAGTATTGAGTAGTATAGAGTAGGTTAGAGTAGGTTAGAGTAGGTTAGAGTAGTATAGAGTAGGATAGAGTAGGTTAGAGTTGGTTAGAGTAGGTTAGAGTAGGATAGAGTAGGTTAGTGTAGTATAGAGTAGGTTAGAGTAGGATAGAGTAGGTTAGAGTAGCATAGAGTAGGTTAGAGTAGTATAGAGTAGGTTAGAGTAGGATAGAGTAGGTTAGAGTAGGTTAGAGTAGGATAGAGTAGGTTAGAGTAGTATTGAGTAGTATAGAGTAGGTTAGAGTAGGTTAGAGTAGGATAGAGTAGGATAGAGTAGGTTAGAGTAGTATAGAGTAGTATAGAGTAGGTTAGAGTAGTATTGAGTAGTATAGAGTAGGTTAGAGTAGTATAGAGTAGGTTAGAGTAGGATAGAGTAGGTTAGAGTAGGTTAGAGTAGGATAGAGTAGGTTAGAGTAGGTTAGAGTAGTATAGAGTAGGTTAGAGTAGTATTGAGTAGTATAGAGTAGGTTAGAGTAGGTTAGAGTAGGTTAGAGTAGTATAGAGTAGGATAGAGTAGGTTAGAGTAGGTTAAAGTAGGTTAGAGTAGGATAGAGTAGGTTAGTGTAGTATAGAGTAGGTTAGAGTAGGATAGAGTAGGTTAGAGTAGGATAGAGTAGGTTAGTGTAGTATAGAGTAGGTTAGTGTAGTATGAAGTAGGTTAGAGTAGTATAGAGTAGGATAGAGTAGGTTAGAGTAGGTTAGAGTAGGTTAGAGTAGGTTAGAGTAGGTTAGAGTAGTATAGAGTAGGTTAGAGTAGTATAGAGTAGGTTAGAGTAGTATAGAGTAGGTTAGAGTAGGTTAGAGTAGTATAGAGTAGGATAGAGTAGGTTAGAGTAGTATAGAGTAGGTTAGAGTAGGTTAGAGTAGTATAGAGTAGGTTAGAGTAGGTTAGAGTAGTATAGAGTAGGATAGAGTAGGTTAGAGTAGTATAGAGTAGGTTAGAGTAGGATAGAGTAAGATAGAGTAGGTTAGAGTAGGATAGAGTAGGTTCAAGTAGTATAGAGTAGGATAGAGTAGGTTAGAGTAGTATTGAGTAGTATTGAGTAGGTTAGAGTAGTATAGAGTAGGTTAGAGTAGATTAGAGTAGGTTAGAGTAGTATAGAGTAGTATAGAGTAGGTTAGAGTAGTATAGAGTAGGTTAGAGTAGTATTGAGTAGGTTAGAGTAGTATAGAGTAGGTTAGAGTAGTATTGAGTAGTATTGAGTAGGTTAGAGTAGTATAGAGTAGGTTAGAGTAGTATTGAGTAGTATAGAGTAGGACTTGTGCTCTTTTGGTTCATGGTGCCTTTGTCAGAAATATCTTCATCTCAGTGCTGCTGTGAGCCTCCGTCGCCCCAAGCCACCGTGTCAGGTGTTATATATCTCTGACACTGAAGCTACCTGACGCGCTGCGTGTGTGCACATGTGTGTGTGTGACCGCACGTGTGTGTGTGCATGCGTGAATGTGTGCTTGTGTGCGTGTGTGTGTGTGTGTGTGTGTGCGTGTGCGTGTGCGTGTGCGCGTGCGTGTGCGTGTGTGTGTGCGTGCGTGCGTGTGTGTGTGTGTGTGTGTGTGTGGGTGTGTGTGATTAATGTTGTTTGAATTCTACCTATGGTCTGTGTGATTGATTTACTAAATCACTGTGGCTGGATGTTAACATAATACCTGCAAATTGCTTGAAATTAAATGTCTAACGTATCAGTGGTCCACAGTCCATCACTGTAGTAAGCCCTGTGAATGCTTCATTTAATGGGGAGCGTTCTTTTTTTTATATCATAGTATAATTAGGAGATATTAATTGTAAAATGTAATTTAAGTTAATTGTCATTAGTTATACGCTTTGCCTGTCAGGCCAGTCATAATGCTGCTCTCTGATACGCTATAATAATGCTAATGATATGATAATGATATGCTATGATCATGACAATGACCCGCTACGATAATGATACGACAATGACAATGATACGCTACGATAATGAATATGGTAATGGTATGCTATGGTAATGATAAGCTGCGATAATGATATGATATGAGAATAATATTATGATATGATAATGACTATGGTAATGGTATGCTATGATAATGATAAGCTGTGATAATGATATGAGAATAATATTATTATATGATAATGACTATGGTAATGGCATGCTACGATAATGATATGATACACTACGATAATGATAACGATATGTTATGATAATGATACAATAATGATAATTATATGCTACAATAATGACAATGATATGCTATGATATGCTATGATAATGCTGTGATAATGGAAATGACATGCTATGAAAATTATATAGTATGAAAGTAATATTATGCTATGATAAGGACATGCTATGATAATGATATGATATTATATTAGAGTGAAGGATTATTTTATGATATGCTCAATAATGTTAGTTCAACTAAAGATAGCCAATCAAATGGGATTCTAAGCTCTCCAACACCAATTGTAACCTTACAATTTCAGGTAAACAAAAACAACTGAAGGTCGATATTAAAACCAAGGCAGATTATCAACATCGATATGGATTTAAATATTTAATATAGTTCTGTTTCCTGTCCTCGTACACCCTGTCTTCCTGTTTCCCTGTCTCGTACACCCTGTCTTCCTGTTTCCCTGTCTCGTACACCCTGTCTTCCTGTTTCCCTGTCTCGTACACCCTCTCTCCTGTTTCCCTGTCTCGTACACCCTGTCTTCCTGTTTCCCTGTCCTTTACACCCTGTCATCCTGTTTCCCTGTCTCGTACACCCTGTCATCCTGTTTCCCTGTCCTTTACACCCTGTCATCCTGCTTCCCTGTCTCGTACACCCTGTCATCCTGTTTCCCTGTCTCTTACACCCTGTCTTCCTGTTTCCCTGTCCTTTACACCCTGTCTTCCTGTTTCCCTGTCCTTTACACCCTGTCTTCCTGTTTCCTTGTCTCTTACACCCTGTCTTCCTGTTTCCCTGTCTCTTACACCCTGTCATCCTGTTTCCCTGTCCTTTACACCCTGTCATCCTGTTTCCCTGTCTCCTACACCCTGTCATCCTGTTTCCCTGTCTCGTACACCCTGCCATCCTGTTTCCCTGTCTCCTACACCCTGTCTTCCTGTTTCCCTGTCCTTTACACCCTGTCATCCTGTTTCCCTGTCTCGTACACCCTGTCTTCCTGTTTCCCTGTCCTTTACACCCTGTCTTCCTGTTTCCCTGTCTCTTACACCCTGTCTTCCTGTTTCCCTGTCCTTTACACCCTGTCATCCTGTTTCCCTGTCTCTTACACCCTGTCTTCCTGTTTCCCTGTCCTTTACACCCTGTCTTCCTGTTTCCCTGTCCTTTACACCCTGTCATCCTGTTTCCTTGTCTCTTACACCCTGTCTTCCTGTTTCCCTGTCCTTTACACCCTGCCATCCTGTTTTTCTGTCTCTTACACCCCGTCTTCCTGTTTCCCTGTCTCGTACACCCTCTGATCCTGTTTCCCTGTCATCCTGTTTCCCTGTCTCTTACACCCTGTCTTCCTGTTTCCCTGTCCTTTACACCCTGTCTTCCTGTTTCCCTGTCTCTTACACCCTGGCATCCTGTTTCCCTGTCTCGTACACCCTGTCATCCTGTTTCCCTGTCTCTTACACCCTGTCATCCTGTTTCTCTGTCTCTTACACCCTGTCTTCCTGTTTCCCTGTCCTTTACACCCTGTCTTCCTGTTTCCCTGTCTCGTACACCCTGTCTTCCTGTTTCCCTGTCCTTTACACCCTGCCATCCTGTTTCTCTGTCTCTTACACCCGGTCATCCTGTTTCCCTGTCCTTTACACCCTGTCATCCTGTTTCCCTGTCCTTTACACCCTGTCTTCCTGTTTCCCTGTCCTTTACACCCTGTCCTCCTGTTTCCCTGTCCTTTACACCCTGTCATCCTGTTTCCCTGTCCTTTACACCCCGTCTTCCTGTTTCCCTGTCTCGTACACCCTCTGATCCTGTTTCCCTGTCATCCTGTTTCCCTGTCTCTTACACCCTGTCTTCCTGTTTCCCTGTCTCGTACACCCTGTCTTCCTGTTTCCCTGTCCTTTACACCCTGTCTTCCTGTTTCCCTGTCTCTTACACCCTGTCATCCTGTTTCCCTGTCTCGTACACCCTGTCATCCTGTTTCCCTGTCTCTTACACCCTGTCATCCTGTTTATCTGTCTCTTACACCCTGTCTTCCTGTTTCCCGGTCCTTTACACCCTGTCTTCCTGTTTCCCTGTCCTTTACACCCTGTCTTCCTGTTTCCCTGTCCTTTACACCCTGTCTTCCTGTTTCCCTGTCTCGTACACCCTGGCATCCTGTTTCCCTGTCTCTTACACCCTGTCATCCTGTTTCCCTGTCTCTTACACCCTGTCATCCTGTTTCCCTGTCTCGTACACCCTGTCTTCCTGTTTCCCTGTCCTTTACACCCTGTCCTCCTGTTTCCCTGTCCTTTACACCCTGTCATCCTGTTTCGCTGTCCTTTACACCCTCTGATCCTTGCCCTCACATCTTGTATGGCCTCTCTCTGTCTTCCCCTCTGTGCCTTCTTCTATGGCTCTGTCTTTGTCCTTCCTTCTCTAGCAGGGCCGTCCCTAACCTTTTGCGGGCCCTCAGTAAAATGTTGATGCCCCCCCCCCCCCCCCCCCCCCCCGTCTCATGGGAAAAATATGTTAGTGGCACCACTCTTGATGGCAGAGAGATAAAAATGAACTTTTATATTTAATTTCCAGCAATAATACACGTATTCCCCTTGGAGCGCAGAGAACATGTTGCAGTTTGAAAGTAAGTTTGCTGCAATATTACTCATTTTGCCATGGGGCGGAGAGAAACAGTAGCCTTTTCACAGCTTATTACCTGCAATTCTAAACATTTTGTCATGGGGCGGAGAGAAACAGTAGCCTTTTCACAGCTTATTACCTGCAATTCTAAACATTTTGCCATGGGGCGGAGAGAAACAGTAGCCTTTTCACAGCTTATTACCTGCAATTCTAAACATTTTGCCACGTTAATATGATATCTGAGTGAGACTGACTAATAAAATAAAATAAAAGTTTGTTCATCGCTTACGAAGATTTGCAGGTGCAGTGGACTGCCTATATTTCTAGCTCCAACAGTGCAGTAACATCTAGCAATGGGGGCCCCCTGGAGGTTAGGGCCCCTGGGCACGGGCCCTTCATGCCCGTTCGATAATTATTCCATAATTACTACAAGTTTAAATTGCTGGCTAGACTAATTTACCATCTAACAACATTTTGCTGACATGGTTAACTGAGTGACTGTCAGTGACTGACAGAACAAGAGAAAAACAGCTGATGCACTACCACATTTCTGAATGGCACCTTGTGTATTCTACTATTTAACTCTCACCAGTAAGTTGTGTTTGCAAAAATGTTTTAAAAAATTGTGTGTGTGTGTGTGGGGGGGGGGGGGGGTCAGAGGCCCCTAGCAGCCGGGGCCCTAAGCGACCGCTTATGTCGTTTATGCCTGGGGCCGGCCTTGATCTCTAGCATCTCTACAATCTCTGTCTGTTTCCTCCTCGCTATACATCTTTACAATCTCTGTCGGTTTCCTCCTCTCTATACATCTCTAAAATCTCTGTCTGTTTCCTCCTCTCTACACACCTCTACAATCTCTGTCTGTTTCCTCCTCTCTATACACCTCTACAATCTCTATCGGTTTCCTCCTCTCTATAAATCTCTAAAATCTCTGGCTGTTTCCTCCTCTCTATACATCTCTCCTATCCCTGTCGGTTTCCTCCCCGCTACTCTGTCCACCTTGCAGGGCCTGAGCTCTGAGCTTTTAGCTGGACCTTTGTACCATCTGTAACACAGGCTTCTCTCTCTCTGTCTCTCTGTCTCTCTGTCTCTCTGTCTCTCTGTCTCTACCTCTATCTCCCCCTCCCTATCCCCCCCTCTCTACTCTACTCTACTCTACTCTACTCTACTCTACTCTACTCTACTCTACTCTACTCTACTCTACTCTACTCTTCTCTCTCTCTCTCTCTCTCTCTCTCTCCCTCTCTCCCTCTCTCTCTCTGTCTCTGTCTCTCTCTTGCGCTATCTCTCTGTTCTCTTCACTGCTGGCTTCTTAACCATGGTGCTAACTGCAGGTCCTGTGGGTCTCTGTGATTGTGCTCTGCATTGGGGGGAGAGATCAGGATTAACAGCCACACTCCATAAAGGGGTCAGAGGTACGCACTGATTATGTGAGTGTGTGTGTGTGTGTGTGCGCACCTTTCTGTGTGTGTGTGTTCACATTTCTCTCTGTGTGTGTGTGTGTGTGTGTGTGTGTGTGTGTGTGTGTGTGTGTGTGTGTGTGTGTGTGTGTGTGTGTGTGTGTGTGTGTGTGTGTGTGTGTGTGTGTGTGTGTGTGTGTGTGTGTGTGTGTGTGCACACGGATGTGTGTGTGTATGTCAGTCTGACAACTGATTCATGTGTTAGCATACGTGTGTGTGTGTGTTGATCTGCCTCTCACAGGGCAGAGAGGACTGGAGGCAGGCAGGTGGAAGGGGGATGGATGGGGACATGGCTGGGAGGTTGAGGTGAGATTGATGGATAGTAGAGCCCAGCTATCAGATAGGAGCATCACAATCAAGCTGTCAGCTCAATGCCTCCCTCCCTTTCCTCTCCTCTCTCTCTCTCCTCTCTCTCCCTCCCTCCCTCCCTCCCTCCCTCCCTCCCTCCCTCCCTCCCTCCCTCCCTCCCTCCCTCCCTCCCTCCCTCCCCCTCTCCTCTCTCTCTCTCTGCTCTACTCTCCATATCTCTCTCTCTGTTCTGCCCTGCTCTCCCTCCCTCCCTCTCTTCTTCTCTCTGTCTCTGCACTACTCTCTCTCTATCGCTCTCTCTCTCTCTCTCTCTCTCTCCCTCTCTCTCTCCCTCTCTCTCTCCCTCTCTCTCTGCACTACTCTCTATATCTCCCTCCCTCCCTCCCTCCCTCCCTCCCTCCCTCTCTCTCTCTCTCTCTCTCCCTCCCTCCCTCCCTCCCTCCCTCCCTCCCTCCCTCCCTCCCTCCCTCCCTCCCTCCCTCCCTCCCTCCCTCTCTCCCTCTCTCTCTCTCTCCCTCCCTCCCTCTCTCTCTCTCCCTCTCTCTCTCTCCCTCCCTCCCTCTCCTCTCCTCTGCTCCCCCTCTTTTTGATAAACAGAAGAATGGGATGACAGTTTGGACTGGTCCCAGGGCAGTGGGGAAGCCTGGCCTGCCTTTCAGCACCAAAGGGCTGAGAAAAGAGGTCCAGATAATTCTGGCTGGTCTTTCTGGGCCATGGATCCTTCAAGTGTTGAGAGGAGAGAGGGTTATAGGTCACAGAGTGTCATTCAACACAGGCAGCAGACTTCGGTTTGTTCTGTATACACAGATATAGATGTAGGATCTTCATTTGAGACAGTTTGCTACAGCAGAGAAATAGTCCTGCAGCAACAGGAAATGTGAATTATTATGTGGATTGTAGTTAATGGACATTTTTGTAGGGGTTGATACATTTTCTATACTCGGTATTACTGTCTTCACACAAAGGTGAGCCTTATGTTTACAAAGGCATGTCCAAATCGAGAAACCAGCAGCCATTACATTGGTATTACTGTCTTTTTTCTGATTGAAAGCACTATATACTGCAAATTTGTGACGCAAATGCAATCATTTTGAACTCACTTCGCTAATAATTGCAAATAAATAACAAGAGGTGACTGTGATAATTGAATATTTACCAGGTTTTTCAAGCCTCATAGTTCATGATTATTGATACGATGTCAACACAGAAGGAAGTCTGCAACACAGAAGATCCGCTGTTTCCCCATTTCCCCTCGTTGACCCGCGGAAAAGCTTTTCAAACACCACAGACCTGTGGAGAACCGAGAGAAATAATACTGGGGAGAGCGACCACGTGGAGGGCAATTAAGACATATTCATTGCAAAGGCAGAGGGAGGGAGGGAGGGAGGGAAGGAGGGAGGGGGGGAGGGAGGGAAGGAGGGAGGGAGGGAAGGAGGGAGGGAGGGGAGCACGGCTAAACCATGGTGGAGTGCTTCAATGTGGCTCTGAGACCTCCATCTCGACTCGGAGAGGAGCCAGTGGCACTCGTCTCTCTGTTATCAAATTATCTAATATAAAGGGAAAACCCCTCATTGTGACCTGAACTGAGAGAGAGAGAGAGAGAGACAGATGAAGAGGACAGAGAGAGAGAGAGAGAGAAAGGGTGTGTAGAGAGAGGGATAAGAGCGAGAGGGAGAGGGAGGACAGAGAGAGGGAAAGAAAGGGGGTGTAGAGAGAGGGATAAGAGCAAGAGAGAGAGGGAGGACAGAGAGAGGGAAGACAGAAAGAGGGAGAAATAGACAGAGAGAATCCAAGTCTTTTGTTGCTTCTTTCCCCGTGTTCAGTACCGTACCAGAACTCCACAGTAGTGTTCAGAACCATACCAGAACTCCACAGTAGTGTTCAGTACCGTACCAGGCCTCCACAGTAGTGTTCAGTACCATACCAGGCCTCCACAGTAGTGTTCAGTACCGTACCAGAACTCCACAGTAGTGTTCAGTACCGTACCAGAACTCAACAGTAGTGTTCAGTACCATACCAGAACTCCACAGTAGTGTTCAGTACCATACCAGAACTCCACAGTAGCGTTCAGTACCGTACCAGAACTCCACAGTACTGTTCAGTACCGTACCAGAACTCCACAGTAGTGTTCAGAACCATACCAGAACTCCACAGTAGTGTTCAGTACCGTACCAGAACTCAACAGTAGTGTTCAGTACCGTACCAGGCCTCCACAGTAGTGGTGGTGAATGCATGGTTGAACAGAAATTAAACCTGGGTTCCTGCCCCCTCGGGCCGGCTCTGTGTGTGTCCCAAATGGCATCCTATGTAGTCCACTACTTTTCACCAGGGTCCCTAGGGCTCCGGTCTAAAGTAGTGCTCTCTGTAGGGAATAGGTTGCCATTTTGGACCGATCTCCTTCCCTGGGTGACAGGCTGTCCGTCGTCGGCAATGAGGACCTGCTTTCCTGCTACCGTTCTACATGCCCCCTACTCTCCCTCTGAGGATCCCTCCCTCACAGAAATGTATATTACTCTTCCTCTGTTCAGCCTCTCATCTTCTTCATTTGCTGAGGCACTCAGGGCCGACACATCTATTGTTAACCACCTGTGTTCTGGCATGCCCAGCAGCATGATGGGAGAAGATTACCCTATCACAGTACTACTGTGTTCCAAATGGGTCCTGGTCAAAATGTAGTGTAAGGTTGAGTCCCAAACGAGCCCTGGTCAAAATGTAGTGTAAGGTTGAGTCCCAAACGAGCCCTGGTCAAAAGGTAGTGTAAGGTTGAGTCCCAAACGAGCCCTGGTCAAAATGTAGTGTAAGGTTGAGTCCCAAACGGGCCCTGGTCAAAATGTAGTGTAAGGTCGAGTCCCAAACGGGCCCTGGTCAAAATGTAGTGTAAGGTTGAGTCCCAAACGAGCCCTGGTCAAAATGTAGTGTAAGGTTGAGTCCCAAACGAGCCCTGGTCAAAATGTAGTGTAAGGTTGAGTCCCAAACGAGCCCTGGTCAAAATGTAGTGTAAGGGTTCCATTTGGGGAAGAAGCCTCACACTGCAGCAATAGAGGGCAGAGATAACAGGGTTCCATTTGGGGAAGAAGCCTCACACTCTGCAGCAATAGAGGGCAGAGATAACAGGGTTCCATTTGAGGAAGCAGCCTTACACTCTGCAGCAATAGAGGGCAGAGATAACAGGGTTCCATTTGAGGAAGCAGCCTTACACTCTGCAGCAATAGAGGGCAGAGATAACAGGGTTCCATTTGAGGAAGCAGCCTTACACTCTGCAGCAATAGAGGGCAGAGATAACAGGGTTCCATTTGAGGAAGCAGCCTTACACTCTGCAGCAATAGAGGGCAGAGATAACAGGGTTCCATTTGAGGAAGCAGCCTCACACTCTGCAGCAATAGAGGGCAGAGATAACAGGGTTCCATTTGGGGAAGAAGCCTCACACTCTGCAGCAATAGAGGGCAGAGATAACAGGGTTCCATTTGGGGAAGAAGCCTCACACTCTGCAGCAATAGAGGGCAGAGATAACAGGGTTCCATTTGGGGAAGAAGCCTCACACTCTGCAGCAATAGAGGGCAGAGATAACAGGGTTCCATTTGGGGAAGAAGCCTCACACTCTGCAGCAATAGAGGGCAGAGATAACAGGGTTCCATTTGGGGAAGAAGCCTCACTCTGCAGCAATAGAGGGCAGAGATAACAGGGTTCCATTTGGGGAAGAAGCCTCACACTCTGCAGCAATAGAGGGCAGAGATAACAGGGTTCCATTTGGGGAAGAAGCCTCACACTCTGCAGCAATAGAGGGCAGAGATAACAGGGTTCCATTTGGGGAAGAAGCCTCACACTGCAGCAATAGAGGGCAAAGGCAGCTGGATGACTTGCTAGAACTGCAGGACAACGACTCTAACTTGGTTAGAATTACTCTCTGTTGCTGATTGACTTTTTCTAGGCCTTGTGATCAGTCTAAACGTCATGCCTGTGATCAGTCCATTCAGTCTGATCTTTATGCCTGCGTTCACTCTCAGCTTGATCCTTGTGATCAGTCTCATTTTTATCCCTGTTTTCAGTGTCATCTTTATCCCTGAGTTTAATGTTCTCTATGACTCTAAACACCTACAGCGCAGAGAATAACCATTCATCTAGATTTTCCATCTCAAAATGTGATGGTGTGAAGATTTTAACTCAAATATCTAATTTGAACTCTTTTACTCTACTAACCACCCTGTTTTCAATTAGGTTTTTTAATTACGACCGTCACATGAGCTTCAGGTAATCACTTGCATGTTCCTGTCTTTGTTCCTGAGGAATTAAAGACTTTGCCTGGCAACGTCAACTTGGAACTTCTGCCGTTGTAATGGGATCAGGGAAACAGAGGAGAATCATCATCGCCTCCTCGTCTTCCTCCCATCCCTCCATCCTGTCTGAGGTAACAGGAAACATCCCAAAAAAAACCTGAATGAACACGAACACAGACACTGACACGGTTCCCCGGTCTGTTCTTTTGTACAAACCAAATCCCCCACCAACCCTCCTCCTCCTCCTCCCAGTTTGAATATGGCTTCCAATCCAAACAGGGTCCGTCCAGCCAGGAATCTTCCAACAGCAAGACCCAACTGTCAATGAATAGAGAAAGAGAGACACTGCTGTCTTCCTATGCCAGAGAGGAAAGCCAAAGCAAATTTGCTGGGCGAGAGGGGAGAGTTTGGCCCAATCGGATGGTATTCCTTGGAGAGTCCCTTGTGATTCCCTTGGCATGGTGGCAAATGGCGTCGACTCGCCTCAATCAGGTGTTGGGGGTCCTGGAGGAGAGGAGGAGGAGGAGAGGAAGCCCTGATCATTTGCATGTCCTGGAAGTAGGAAGTGATGGGAATTCCTGTTGGGAGAGAGAGCCAGGCTTTGATGTGGGCATTCCTGGTGGGAGAGAAAGAAAGCCAGGCTTTTGATCCCGGTTGGATTAAGGAGGACGGAAATAGACGGCTGTGGATCTGGGAAGTCATTCATCACCATGGAGAGTCTGCATCCCAAATGGCACCCTATTCCCTATTTAGTGCACTACTTTTGACATGGGTCCACAGGGCTCTGGTCAATCGTAGTGCAGTACGTAGAGAATAGGGGGCTATTTGGAATGTGGATGTGCCCAGTTCCTCCTTCACCTCTTAACCATGGCTGGCTTCAAAGACTCAGAGAGAGAGAGAGAGAGAGAGAGCCATCCCAGAGTGTACTCTCTGTCAGGACACCTACTGCAGTGGAGATGGACTGGATATTAACAGGCCAGACTACTGGCTCCAATAAGGAGATATTTTAACAGGCCAGACTACTGGCTCCAATAAGGAGATATTTTAACAGGCCAGACTACTGGCTCCAATGAGGAGATACTTTAACAGGCCAGACTACTGGCTCCAATGAGGAGATACTTTAACAGGCCAGACTACTGGCTCCAATGAGGAGATATTTTAACAGGCCAGACTACTGGCTCCAATGTGATATTCTCCAATACAAGGAAATGCTGAAATTAATCTGGATTGAGGCTTTATCATTGGACTATGCAACTGGGGCATTTTGAGACCTATGCTGTGGCACATGCTTTGTCCCTCCACAGTGGAGGTATTACATTTTTTGGGGCCAAACTCTCACTGTATTAATTTTCCAATGCACTGGGCCTGCAGCTAATGGAGTGGTATGGCCTGTGCAGCAGAGTGACTGAGGAAGTGGTATGGCCTGTGCAGCAGAGATACTAAGGGAGTGGTATGACCTGTGCAGCAGAGATACTAAGGGAGTGGTATGGCCTGTGCAGCAGAGATACTAAGGGAGTGGTATGACCTGTGCAGCAGAGTGACTAAGGGAGTGGCATGGCCTGTGCAGCAGAGATACTAAGGGAGTGGTATGACCTGTGCAGCAGAGTGACTAAGGGAGTGGTATGGCCTGTGCAGCAGAGTGACTAAGGGAGTGGTATGGCCTGTGCAGCAGAGATACTAAGGGAGTGGTATGGCCTGTGCAGCAGAGTGACTAAGGAAGGGGTATGACCTGTGCAGCAGAGTGACTAAGGAAGTGGTATGGCCTGTGCAGCAGAGATACTAAGGGAGTGGTATGACCTGTGCAGCAGAGTGACTAAGGGAGTGGCATGGCCTGTGCAGCAGAGATACTAAAGGAGTGGTATGACCTGTGCAGCAGAGATACTAAGGGAGTGGTATGGCCTGTGCAGCAGAGTGACTAAGGGAGTGGTATGACCTGTGCAGCAGAGATACTAAGGGAGTGGTATGGCCTGTGCAGCAGAGTGACTAAGGGAGTGGTATGGCCTGTGTAGCAGACTGACTAAGGGAGTGGTATGGCCTGTGCAGCAGAGAGACTACGGAAGTGGTATGGCCTGTGCAGCAGAGTGACTAAGGGAGTGGTATGGCCTGTGCAGCAGAGTGACTAAGGAAGTGGTATGGCCTGTGCAGCAGAGTGACTAAGGAAGTGGTATGGCCTGTGTAGCAGAGTGACTAAGGGAGTGGTATGGCCTGTGCAGCAGAGTGACTAAGGAAGTGGTATGGCCTGTGCAGCAGAGATTATAAGGAAGTGGTATGGCCTGTGCAGCAGAGATACAACGGTGTGGTATGGCCTGTGCAGCAGAGATACTAAGGGAGTGGTATGGCCTGTGCAGCAGAGATACTAAGGGAGTGGTATGGCCTGTGCAGCAGAGTGACTAAGGGAGTGGTATGGCCTGTGCAGCAGAGATACTAAGGGAGTGGTATGGCCTGTGCAGCAGAGTGACTAAGGGAGTGGTATGGCCTGTGCAGCAGAGTGAATAATGGAGTGGCATGGCCTGTGCAGCAGAGAGAGTGAGGAAGTAGTATGGCCTGTGCAGCAGAGAGACTAAGGGAGTGGCATGGCCTGTGCAGCAGAGATACTAAGGGAGTGGTATGACCTGTGCAGCAGAGTGACTAAGGGAGTGGTATGGCCTGTGCAGCAGAGTGACTAAGGGAGTGGTATGGCCTGTGCAGCAGAGATACTAAGGGAGTGGTATGGCCTGTGCAGCAGAGTGACTAAGGAAGGGGTATGACCTGTGCAGCAGAGTGACTAAGGAAGTGGTATGGCCTGTGCAGCAGAGATACTAAGGGAGTGGTATGACCTGTGCAGCAGAGTGACTAAGGGAGTGGCATGGCCTGTGCAGCAGAGATACTAAAGGAGTGGTATGACCTGTGCAGCAGAGATACTAAGGGAGTGGTATGGCCTGTGCAGCAGAGTGACTAAGGGAGTGGTATGACCTGTGCAGCAGAGATACTAAGGGAGTGGTATGGCCTGTGCAGCAGAGTGACTAAGGGAGTGGTATGGCCTGTATAGCAGACTGACTAAGGGAGTGGTATGGCCTGTGCAGCAGAGAGACTACGGAAGTGGTATGGCCTGTGCAGCAGAGTGACTAAGGGAGTGGTATGGCCTGTGCAGCAGAGTGACTAAGGAAGTGGTATGGCCTGTGCAGCAGAGTGACTAAGGGAGTGGTATGGCCTGTGCAGCAGAGTGACTAAGGAAGTGGTATGGCCTGTGCAGCAGAGATTATAAGGAAGTGGTATGGCCTGTGCAGCAGAGATACAACGGTGTGGTATGGCCTGTGCAGCAGAGTGACTAAGAGAGTGGTATGGCCTGTGCAGCAGAGATACTAAGGGAGTGGTATGGCCTGTGCAGCAGAGATACTAAGGGAGTGGTATGGCCTGTGCAGCAGAGTGACTAAGGGAGTGGTATGGCCTGTGCAGCAGAGATACTAAGGGAGTGGTATGGCCTGTGCAGCAGAGTGACTAAGGGAGTGGTATGGCCTGTGCAGCAGAGTGAATAATGGAGTGGCATGGCCTGTGCAGCAGAGAGAGTGAGGAAGTAGTATGGCCTGTGCAGCAGAGAGACTAAGGGAGTGGTATGGCCTGTGCAGCAGAGTGACTAAGGGAGTGGTATGGCCTGTGCAGCAGAGATACTAAGGGAGTGGTATGGCCTGTGCAGCAGAGAGAGTGAGGAAGTAGTATGGCCTGTGCAGCAGAGAGACTAAGGGAGTGGTATGGCCTGTGCAGCAGAGTGACTAAGAGAGTGGTATGGCCTGTGCAGCAGAGTGACTAAGGGAGTGGTATGGCCTGTGCAGCAGAGATACTAAGGGAGTGGTATGGCCTGTGCAGCAGAGATACTAAGGGAGTGGTATGGCCTGTGCAGCAGAGATACTAAGGGAGTGGTATGGCCTATGCAGCAGAGATACTAATGGAGTGGTATGGCCTGTGCAGCAGAGATACTAAGGGAGTGGTATGGCCTCTGCAGCAGAGAGGTGTGAGGTGTGGTGGTAGTGGTGGACAGCCTTTCAGTACACCAAGTTTACTGTCCCAAATGGTAGTTTACTGTCCCAAATGGTAGTACACTATTCAGAAAAGGGTGCTATTTGGGACGAAGCATGAGATACCCGCGTCCACGTCCACATCAGGAGCAGCATCAGGAGCAGCATCATGCACAGCATCAGGAGCAGCATTAGGAGCAGCATTAGGCACAGCATCAAGCACAGCCTCAGGAGCAGCATCAGGAGCAGGATCAGGCTCAGCATCAGGAGCAGCATCAGACACAGCATTAGGCACAGCATCAGGCACAGCATCAGGAGCAGCATCAGGCTCAGCATCAGGAGCAGCATCAGGCACAGCATCAGGAGCAGCATCAGTAGCAGCATCAGGAGCAGCATCAGGCTCAGCATCAGGAGCAGCATCAGGCACAGCATCAGGAGCAGCATCAGTAGCAGCATCAGGAGCAGCATCAGGCACAGCATCAGGAGCAGCATCAGGCACAGCATCAGGCACAGCATCAGGAGCAGCATCAGGCACAGCATTAGGCACAGCATCAGTCACAGCATCAGGCACAGCATCGGGCACAGCATCAGGCACAGCATTAGGCACAGCTTCAGGCACAGCATCAGGCACAGCATCAGGCACAGCATCAGGCACAGCATCAGGCACAGCATCAGGAGCAGCAGGTAAGGCATTGTTAGGTGAAGATAGATGAAACCTCCTCTGAGGATCAGCACCCGTTGTGTTCATCTGACTCATCTTATCTTTCTTAGTTTGGTCGGCATCTTTCCTCGCGGTTAGAAACTTCTGTTCCGTTGCTCTTTTCCTCAAGTTGCTATAGAAACTAATACCACGTTTCACAATAGTCCTTATCCATTTTTCCAAAGGACCTTTTTTTACTACCTGAGTCCACAACAGGTAAACTGAGAAAGAGAGGACAGTTCAAGAAGAACGAAGAAGAAGGGGCGAGACATGGGAATAATAAAAAAAATAAACAGTTTGACCTTCTGTTTCTGCCAATTTCCTCTCTGCCGCCTCTCCTCTCTTCCTTTAGTCCTCGCTCTTTTCCTTCCCCCTCTCTCTCTCTCTCTCTCTCTCTCTCTCTCTCTCTCTCTCTCTCTCTCTCTCTGTCTCTCTCTCTCTCTCTCTCTCTCTCTCTCTCTCTCTCTCTTCACCCTTGGAGGGATAAATAGCATTGGTGTGCTTTGATAGCCCCAGTCCCAAACAGCCAGCCGCTGCCGATAAATTAAAGGAACTTTGCCCATTTCTCTCTGTGAGAAAGAAGTTGCTATTAGGGTCCCTGTAGCCACAGGGCCCTTCCCTCCTTCACTGCAGAGCTTTGTAGATTGCCTGCTTGGTTTAAGGTGCTATTGAGTGCTCACCGGGACAATTACACGGCAGGACCCCCCCCCCCCATCCCCCCCTCCGGAAATATCCCCCATCCTACTGTCTGTCCTGTACCTCTGCGCTGGTGTTGTGGGAGATGCTGTCCATGATAAGATGGGAATAGTGTGTGTGTGGTACGGGGATAGTGTGTATTTGCGTGTGTGTGTGTGTGTGTGTGTGTGTGTGTGTGTGTGTGTGTGTGTGTGTGTGTGCGTGCGTGCATGCGTGCGTGCGTGCGTGCGTGTGTGTGTGTGCGTGCCTGCGTGCATGTGTGTGTGTGTAGCGATAATGGGTCTCTGAATGGGTTGAGAATAAAGTATCATGGCCATAGTGCCTGGAGTCAGACAGTGATACTAATGCAAATGCCTTTTACCCCACCTATCCTCTCCTACCCGTCTGGCATAATGATAGCCCCTACAAACAGACAGAGAAACACAGCCAGGTTGATATATAAATAAAAATAGCACACACCTTTACTGAAAATGATGTTATGTTGCCTTTAGGGAGCTTAACAAACACCCGGGTACATTCCCTGTAGGTCCCCTCTATTCCCCACTTTCCTTCTTCATATTTTTATCATTTGATAAAGAGCCAGGTTTTCCTTGAAGAGCAATATAGCCATGTTAAGAAGAAACGCTCTGGATTGTAAAAAAAAAGAAAGAAGAAGAAGACTTGACCCTGAAACCTGGCATGTCAATCTCATCTCAGACTCGTTTGAGAAACCAAGTTGTATTTTTCACAAAATAACACAAACAAACAAAAGTTTGCTATATTCCCCCCCCCCCCCCCCCCCCAACATATTGTTCAATCTCAAAAGCATTCATTGTTACATGTCACTGTTTCTTTACAAGGGTATTTGACTGGTATTGTACTGTAAGCGTCTCAAAATCCAACTTCTTTTCTTGCTGAAGTCTTTTCAGTTGAACAAAATGTTAACAATCCACAGCTATTGTTTCTCTTTCAGCTGGAGCATCATGCCTCCAAGGAGAGTATCTTTCCCAACGCAAGGCCGCCAGCAAGGCCAGTCTGATCCAGAGAGTATGCAGGAGGAGAAAGAAAGAGAGAGAGACAGAGAGAGAGAGAGAGAGAGACAGAGAGATACAGAGAGAGAGAGGGAGAGAGAGAGAGAGAGAGAGAGAGAGAGAGAGAGAGAGAGAGAGAGAGAGAGAGAGAGAGAGAGACAGAGAGAGAGAGAGAGAGAGAGAAAGGAGAAAGTGATCCAGGATCAGTACGAGATAAATCTTAGATTCAAAAGTGAAACAGAAGGCGTCTATCTCAGTGTAGACAGACAGGCTCAGTACTGATCCCACATTTGTACAGCGCAGGGCCATACGGGAAGACCACGCCACATACAGCCCCTCCATCCAACAACCTCCTCCGAGCTACCCCCACAGCCCAGCCTGCTGCCTGGGGGCTTTCACAAGACAACCAGACAGACACTCTCAGAACTGATAGAGAAGGGGACCAGCTAATCGAGGAACATGCAGGCCCCGTCTGTCTTGATCTTGGGCCTGGTTTCTCCTCTCAGCTCTGTAGAGAAACAGAGAGAGAGAGACAGACGGAGGGTTCTCATGGCTCCCTTTCTTTCCCCCTTACTCTCCCCTCTCTGCTCCCTTTCTTTCCCCCCTACTCTCCTCTCTCTGCTCCCTTTCTTTCCCCCTTCCTCTCCTCTCTCTGCTCCCTTTCTTTTCCCCCTACTCTCCTCTCTCTGCTCCCTTTCTTTTCCCCCTACTCTCCTCTCTCTGCTCCCTTTCTTTTCCCCCTACTCTCCTCTCTCAGCTCCCTTTCTTTTCCCCCTACTCTCCTCTCTCTGCTTCCTTTATTTCCCCCTACTCTCCTCTCTCTGCTCCCTTTCTTTTCCCCCTACTCTCCTCTCTCTGCTCCCTTTCTTTTCCCCCTACTCTCCTCTCTCTGCTCCCTTTCTTTCCCCCCTACTCTCCTCTCTCTGCTTCCTTTCTTTTCCCCTACTCTCCTCTCTCTGCTCCCTTTCTTTCCCCCTACTCTCCTCTCTCTGCTCCCTTTCTTTTCCCCCTACTCTCCTCTCTCAGCTCCCTTTCTTTTCCCCCTACTCTCCTCTCTCTGCTCCTTTTCTTTTCCCCCTACTCTCCTCTCTCTGCTCCCTTTCTTTTCCCCCTACTCTCCTCTCTCTGCTCCCTTTCTTTTCCCCCTACTCTCCTCTCTCTGCTCCCTTTCTTTCCCCCTACTCTCCTCTCACTGCTTCCTTTCCTTTCCCCCTACTCTCCTCTCTCTGCTCCCTTTCTTTTCCCCCTACTCTCCTCTCACTGCTTCCTTTCTTTTCCCCCTACTCTCCTCTCACTGCTCCCTTTCTTTTCACTGAGTTTGGCCCTCAGAGGCTAAGCTCCTTTTATTTTAATGGTGTCAGTTTGCAAAGGCTCCTGTATTGTCTTTCTGAAAGGCTGTGTGACTTCGCTATACAGTAGCTACTTACAGTAATATGCCTTGGGGTCTTTCTAGCTTTAGAAGGATGAACGGAATCATTGAAGACTCATTAATAGGAATACAGTAACTCGTTTAAACAAACGAAACAGCCGGGCAGAAAGGAAATTCTAACCATGACCAATGTGTCATGTATTATACGGGGTACCTTTCATATTAATAACTATACTTCAATTATATACTTTAACAATTTATTTTTGAAACAGAGGAAATGTAGATACTTCTCTGCATATATTCAGTAGGAGGATGAAACACCAAGCCCACCATGTATATTTAAGTCCATTAAAGTTATTATATTTCCAGTGGAAAGCCGGAGCCCGCCAGTTTAAGTTATAAACGGTCAGGCCCTTCCAGTTACACAATGCCTTTGTAATATATCATTTGGCTTCCCAGTGTCCTAATATCTGGGTAAAGTTTCATAAGGGGTTGCCTTTTACGTGGCCCTTGCTAAGTGGTCTTAGCTCTGCTGTGATAGGCCTGCGTGTGTGCTGGGTAGCTTCTGCAGATAGCAGCTCTTGGTGACATGGTTTCTCTCCTAGGACCCTCCCTGGCAGAAGGCAACAGAAAGGGAATCTGGAAGAGAAAGGAGTGGAATGGACACAGAGCTTGGCTAGCAGCCAGAGCCAGCCTCCTCATGTCTAACGTAGGAAGGAAGGAACGGGGGGGGGGGGGGATTTATTTAAACACTGAGGAGAGGGGACAGCTTCACAGCGCCAGATTAATTCAGCTTTTTATTCACTAAATAAAAGAGACTTTGAATTATGAAGAGATAGCAGGATTAGAGACCTCTCTTTCCAACCCCAATCTACATTCTTTTTCATTTCCACTTCATTACAATTCTTTTTGAAGTATTTTAATGTGGACAAAGGGAGAAGAAGAGACAGAAAGAGGCAGAAAATATTAAATATCATTAAACTGTATTAAACATAAGCCTGTGCCTTCCTATTTTTTTTTTCCATAGTCATATTGATCCTACCCTTCTCTCACTTCTCAATTATCAACTTTCATTGTAGGTTCAGACAAGTGCAAAAAAAATGAAATGACTTCTATCTCCTATTCATCCCAGGGGCTACGGGTCTGTGGCGGGGTTTTTCACTCCCTCGCACTCCTCTTCTCACACTTTAAAAAACCCCACTCCAAATCTGTCAACTGGGGTGATGGTGGTGTGCCCCGTACAGCTCGTGCTTGAAAGGAGGGGCGGAGGTTGTCACGGTTTCCGAGGTTCTCTTGGCCTCATTGAGGGGGCAGTCAGAGGTCAGGGGTCAACCATCAAGCACAGTCTAATGGATAAACACTCCAATAAAACGCTCCTTCAGCAAAACGCACTGTAAGTAGATAGGGTACGGTATTATACAGTATCTCTTGGCAACCAACCTCTGTTGAATTAATATCAATCTGCGCTTGACTGTATGAAAACATTTGCCTACTTTTTTGTGCTTCCTTTAAAGAAGTTGAAGCCTTGTCAAGGCTGTATTGAACCCTCACATGACTGGCGATCTGAGCTCTCTCTCTCTCCAAACCCAGGCATACATGCAGCCGGAGGAATTTGATTGTGTCGGAGGATTCTCTCTGTCAGACAACCGGTCCATAATCTCTGGGTATTCTTTGTGCAGGAGGATTACCAGTCAAAGTGTTACCACATATTTACCACTCCGCCACTAACTCTCTCTCTCTCTCTCTACAGGCTCTCTCCTTCCTTCCCACTAACTCTCTCTCTCTCTCTCTCTCTACAGGCTCTCTCCTTCCTTCCTCGCATCTGCCTGCCTGCCTGCGTGGAGCCCCAGCCACGGCTAAGCCACATTTAACACAGGAAATCAAGCTGAGGTTTAGGACAACTCTATCCCGAATCTAAGAGTGTGTTCTCTATTCATGTATATAAATAAATAACATGGAGATAGAGGATATTTGAGCCAGGAGTTTGAACACAGATTTGACACTAGGGATTACCTGTGTAAACAGTGTGTAGTCTAGATGGTAGTCTATGTGTTTGTTTATGTGGAAAGCCCTTGACTCAGTCCTCCCAAGGGAAAGCTGTTAGAGCCCATAGTAAACACTGAAAGGTGTTCGGCCCCATAATAAACACTGAAAGGTGTTCGGTCTCATAATAAACACTGAAGGGTGTTAGGTCCCATAATAAACACTGAAAGGTGTTCGGTCCCATAATAAACACCGAAAGGTGTTCGGTCCCATAATAAACACTGAAGGGTGTTCGGTCCCATAATAAACACTGAAGGGTGTTCGGTCCCATAATAAACACTGAAGGGTGTTCGGCCCCATAATAAACACTGAACACCAGTCAATACTAGATCATCTCTGTGTAAATAAGATTTCTGTGTCTATGTTTCAGTTGCTCACATAAAGTATTAAAATAGTGTGTTTAGACATACAGATATTGTTTTCATGTTCAACTTTACTTATGTCATATTTTGATGTAACCTTCATTTTGCCAGGGAGTCATCTCTTTCACAGATGAGCCCTGCATGAACACAACAATAAACATAAATTACACTACACATATCTATATACACATAAATTAGACTATACATATCTATATACACATAAATTAGACTATACATATCTATATACACATCAATTACACTATACACATCAATTACACTATACATATCTATATACACATCAATTACACTATACATATTTATATACACATCAATTACACTATACATCTCTATATACACATCAATTACACTATACATATCTATATACACATAAATTAGACTATACATCTCTATATACACATCAATTACACTATACATATTTATATACACATCAATTACACTATACATCTCTATATACACATCAATTACACTATACATCTCTATATACACATCAATTACACAGTACATGAAAATCAAAACACAAATCATACGAAACCCATTCTTCAGCAAATAAAAGGCTCTCTGACGTCCTCCTGAATCGCCCCGAGAGGCACCAACTCCATCAACTTTAATAAACTTTTTGGAGATCTTTCCACATGAGAGGTGCAAGAGACAACGACATGCAGATTCAACCTAATTCAGTGGAGATTAAAGGGATCCTCGTGGTTAGCCATCCCTGAGTCCGGGTGAGGTAAGGTAAGGCGTAAGTTTATGCAATAGAGCTTAATAGACAAACAAAAAAAAGAAGAAGAGTGCAATGAATTGATCTACGAGACTTCAAAAAAGGACCAGCCTACTTTCTGATACAAAATGCAATGATTTGTACTAAACCGATCGCCTGTAATAAAGTGCTACGCGCTACGATACACTGTGTCGGGTGGCTTCAGTATGGTTGCAGCCGCATTCATAGAGACGATTCATTTTGCCATAGGAGTCAATAACCAGAATGCATGTCGAGGGAATGATTTCTTTTCTGCTATTTAATGAAAGACAAGAGCTGTTCCTATAGAAGAAGACTATCTAAATTCTTAATTTCTTCACTATCTCATCAACGTTGCCTTTTGAAAGATAGCTTGTCATCAGTCCAGATGGTCAGATGTTTATAAGCGGGTGACACGGTCAGCGAGGGCACCATCCAAAGTACGTATCAATCATCAGATCCATTTTGGTACGTAGTAAGGAAAATAAACACACTTGGTTGATGGTTTAAACGCTCGTGTCAAAATTAAAAAGAAATCAAACGTTATTGATCACATACACGTGTTTGGCAGATGTTATTGGTTGTAAAGGCTGTAAGCGAAATGCTCGGTGATCGCTAGTCAGTTATGTCTTCTATTTGCCGGGGGAAAGACGCTAAAGTAAACAGGGTCAAGAGGTCGTTGGAGTTGCCTTCCTTCCTCTTCCATCTGCCACCTCTTATCTCTCCATCAGAACCCAAGTGTTTCATTCAAAGCCTGACTAGCAGGGCCTTGTGTCTGGCTGTTGTTATTGAAATAGAGCGGGGGGCCACCCCAGCCTAACCCACTCCCCCCCCCCCCCCCCCCTTGCCCCTGTCTGTCCTGAACAAGTGTATCTTCAGAAACACGCCCGTTTGTTATGGTAATGACCGGCGTGCCGCATGCTTCCCCCTCCACTCTGTCTGAGTGTGTGTGTGTGTGTGTGTGTGTGTGTGTGTGTGTGTGTGTGTGTGTGTGTGTGTGTGTGTGTGTGTGTGTGTGTGTGTGTGTGTGTGTGTGTGTGTGTGTGTGTGTGTGTGTGTGTGTGTGTGTGTGTGGGGTGGGGGGGGTTATAGTTTGCTCTGGGGTTTTGGGGGGACAAACGCACCAGGACAGAAACAAGGCCAGAGGGTATAAGATAATAGGAGAGCAAGGTTTAACCAAAAGGCAGGAGCAGGACACATCACATTAAGCAAAAGGCAGGACACATCACATTCACCAAAATGCAGAACACATTACATTAACCAAAAGGCAGGACACATCACATTAACAAAAAGGCAGGACACATCACATTCACCAAAATGCAGAACACATTACATTAACCAAAAGGCAGGACACATCACATTCACCAAAAGGCAGGACACATCACATTAACCAAAAGGCAGGACACATCTCATTATCCAAAAGGCAGGACACATCACATTATCCAAAAGGCAGGACACATCTCATTAACCAAAAGGCAGGACACATCTCATTAACCAAAAGGCAGGACACATCTCATTAACCAAAAGGCAGGACACATCTCATTATCCAAAAGGCAGGACACATCTCATTAACCAAAAGGCAGGACACATCACATTCACCAAAATGCAGAACACATTACATTAACCAAAAGGCAGGACACATCACATTCACCAAAAGGCAGGACACATCACGTTAACCAAAAAGGCAGGAGCAGGACACATCACATTCACCAAAAGGCAGGACACATCACATTAACCAAAAGGCAGGACACATCACATTCACCAAAAGGCAGGACACATCTCATTATCCAAAAGGCAGGACACATCACGTTAACCAAAAAGGCAGGAGCAGGACACATCACATTAACCAAAAGGCAGGAGCAGGACACATCACATTAACCAAAAGGCAGGAGCAGGACACATCACATTAACCAAAAAGGCAGGAGCAGGACACATCACATTAACCAAAAGGCAGGACACATCACATTCACCAAAAGGCAGGACACATCTCATTAACCAAAAGGCAGGAGCAGGACACATCTCATTCACCAAAAGGCAGGAGCAGGACACATCTCATTAACCAAAAGGCAGGAGCAGGACACATCACATTAACCAAAAGGCAGGACACATCACATTAACCAAAAAGGCAGGAGCAGGACACATCTCATTAACCAAAAGGCAGGACACATCACATTCACCAAAAGGCAGGACACATCTCATTATCCAAAAGGCAGGACACATCACATTAACCAAAAGGCAGGACACATCTCATTAACCAAAAGGCAGGACACATCTCATTAACCAAAAGGCAGGACACATCTCATTAACCAAAAGGCAGGACACATCACATTCACCAAAAGGCAGGACACATCACATTAACCAAAAGGCAGGACACATCACATTAACCAAAAGGCAGGACACATCACATTCACCAAAAGGCAGGACACATCATTTTAACCAAAAGGCAGGACACATCACATTCACCAAAAGGCAGGACACATCACATTCACCAAAAGGCAGGACACATCTCATTATCCAAAAGGCAGGACACATCACATTAACCAAAAGGCAGGACACATCACATTAACCAAAAGGCAGGACACATCACATTCACCAAAAGGCAGGACACATCTCATTAACCAAAAGGCAGGACACATCTCATTAACCAAAAGGCAGGACACATCATTTTAACCAAAAGGCAGGACACATCTCATTAACCAAAAGGCAGGACACATCACATTCACCAAAAGGCAGGACACATCTCATTAACCAAAAGGCAGGACACATCACATTCACCAAAAGGCAGGACACATCACATTAACCAAAAGGCAGGACACATCACATTCACCAAAAGGCAGGACACATCATTTTAACCAAAAGGCAGGACACATCACATTAACCAAAAGGCAGGACACATCACATTAACCAAAAGGCAGGACACATCACATTCACCAAAAGGCAGGACACATCTCATTAACCAAAAGGCAGGACACATCACATTCACCAAAAGGCAGGACACATCTCATTATCCAAAAGGCAGGACACATCTCATTAACCAAAAGGCAGGACACATCACATTAACCAAAAGGCAGGACACATCTCATTAACCAAAAGGCAGGACACATCTCATTATCCAAAAGGCAGGACACATCACATTAACCAAAAAGGCAGGAGCAGGACACATCTCATTAACCAAAAGGCAGGACACATCACATTAACCAAAAGGCAGGACACATCTCATTCACCAAAAGGCAGGAGCAGGACACATCTCATTAACCAAAAGGCAGGAGCAGGACACATCTCATTAACCAAAAGGCAGGAGCAGGACACATCTCATTAACCAAAAGGCAGGACACATCACATTAACCAAAAGGCAGGACACATCTCATTAACCAAAAGGCAGGACACATCACATTAACCAAAAGGCAGGACACATCTCATTAACCAAAAGGCAGGACACATCTCATTATCCAAAAGGCAGGACACATCACATTAACCAAAAAGGCAGGAGCAGGACACATCTCATTAACCAAAAGGCAGGACACATCACATTAACCAAAAGGCAGGACACATCTCATTAACCTAAAGGCAGGAGCAGGACACATCTCATTAACCAAAAGGCAGGAGCAGGACACATCTCATTAACCAAAAGGCAGGAGCAGGACACATCTCATTAACCAAAAGGCAGGAGCAGGACACATCTCATTAACCAAAAGGCAGGAGCAGGACACATCTCATTAACCAAAAGGCAGGAGCAGGACACATCTCATTAACCAAAAGGCAGGAGCAGGACACATCACATTCACCAAAAGGCAGGACACATCACATTAACCAAAAGGCAGGACACATCTCATTAACCAAAAGGCAGGACACATCTCATTCACCAAAAGGTTGAAATCACACAGCGCTTGATAAAAGCAGCATTTCATATTGTTGTAGTCGGCGGTTGTTTGAAGTATTACTCGATGTTCAACAACTACAAATACAGCAGCAATAAACTACCTTCTAAAAATGTTACTAACTTTTGATTGTTTACCCAACCGTCTTCCCTACAACACCGTATCCACAGGCTGCAGTTGTACATCTTCCTGATGGGTTTTGTCCTCCACAGACAGAGTTAACTATTGTGTCAGTCAACGTGGCATTATGTAAGATCTCATTTCAATCGTTACGACAACAACAACAACAACAACAACAACAATAACAAAACGGTTGGGCCCAAACTGACAACCATATCCCATGTACTAAATAGGCAATCATTCAATATCTGATGCTGACAACAACATTCAGTGGCGAGAGTATCGTCTATTTGACAAGTGAGAAATCCCTGGCAAATAAAACATCAAATAAATAATAAAAAAAACTATGTTTCAAACCAAATATATGTAGGGGGAAAGGAGACGCCAGATGTATTAAAAAAAAATATATATATATATATATATATATATATATATATATATATATATATATATACTGCCGTATACATCCGGCATCTCCTTTCCCCCTACTGAACCAGTCCAAGTAGGCACTGGACATAATTGTAACAGTACATGAATTGATTCAAGCCACAGGCTGGTTTCTACTCCAGAAAACCACAGAAGAAGTAGAGATAGCACAATGAGGGACCGATGAGCAGAGAACGATGTCAACGTCTGCGTTGAAAGAAAAGTCCGGTAAACAAACCTAATGCTTGACTGCATGTTCGCGTGCTGCATTTCATACCTTAAAATATGTTCAGTCACTGATATTGGCCCGTTATCTTAAAGGCAGAGAGGCAGACGGTAAATTTGCGGGCTGTGTGGAAGCGTGGGGCTGTTTCTGGAGACTGATAGAGGCCCTGAGCAGGAGATGCACAGCAGATATAATCTGTCTGTCTGTCTGGCAGGCAGGCAGGCTGGGAAAAGAGAGGGTGAGAGAGAAAGAGAGGGAGGAGGAGGAGGAGGAGGAGGAGGAGGAGGAGGAGGGGTGACAGTCTGAGTGGATGGGGTGCACAGGGTAGACCAACGGACCAAAAGGCCCTGCCTCCAGAGAGACCCCCCCCCACCCCGACCCCGACCCCACACACACACATAAACACACACACATAAACACACACACACACACACACACACACATAAACACACATACAAAACCCTTGCCAAATGTCATATCACTCATGGGACATTCCCAATGGAAAATGATAACAAAGATGGGAACACCACACAATCAGACATTGCCAGTGTGAGGTGTGGCAGCAACACCACCACGAGACACACAAAGGTAACAGGGAATTCAACCAAACACAGGGAGGGCCCTGTAGATTAAGGTTAGTCAGGAGGGGTGTGTGTGGGTGTGTGTGTGTGTGTGCTACATTTCAAAAGCGTTAGGGGGGTCTCTCTCGTTCTCTCGTTCTCTCGCTCTCTCTCTCTCTCTCTCTCTCTCTCTCTCTCTCTCTCTCTCCCCACCTGGGCTGCATAAACCAGGCGGGATATTTAACCAGGATTATCTGCTGAGAGGAATCAGGTATGAGATGCAAGATGCTGTCGTGCTGAAAAATTCCATTTGTCAGATCACTGAGCTTCATGAATACTTTAGAAGGGGGAAAAAAATACACTGCTGCCATTCCTAGACTAATTACTCTTGTAATACACAGCCAGGCATAAGGCAAGTTAATATATGCACTTCATTTAAAAAAAATACAAATGCTTTTGAATTCCAATAATGCATACATTTTCAGGATCATAGCACTCTGTTATGCTAACCAGCAAGTCGGATGACAGAGTGGAAGGATTGCTAGAGTATGATTAACCTGCTAGTACAGCCTGAATGTATTTAGTTAGCAGTTTTTAGGGAGGTGGGGTGGGGGGGGGGGGGGGGATTTTTGAGAGACTCTTAGCGGTATTTAAGAAAAGTTTAATTGGTTTGCTTGAGTGTAGTTACTTGTATGGGTGATTTGTTTGTGACAAAGTGGCTTTAAAAAAAATAAATAATATTTCCCATCGTATTCTGAATCTATAGCATGCAGTGTAGACTAGCTACCAGTCACTTCATCGTGTAGTGAATGTCTTACTCTTTCTCGGTTAGTTTCACGGGTTCTAAAGGTCACAGCAACGACACAACATCGTGAAAGTTATGATCACTGTGTGTCGGTGCTCCCTTACTGTTCAACACATCATTATACCCTCCCTGCCCAGACCTTGCAATGACATTCCTCGTTCCGACTGCAGCCTTGTGGTCTCCGTCCCACCCAACTTCACAGCCAAACACCTTAAAGATTCTTTAATAATCAGATAGGATGCTGATGCAAACAACGGCCTTAAAAATCTAAAAAAAATCAATGGAAGGTCCTGAGCTGCGCTGAGTAATTATTATTGGTGATGACTAGTATT
Source organism: Oncorhynchus mykiss (assembly GCF_013265735.2). Classification (NCBI taxonomy): domain Eukaryota; kingdom Metazoa; phylum Chordata; class Actinopteri; order Salmoniformes; family Salmonidae; genus Oncorhynchus; species Oncorhynchus mykiss. Next base: position 95,393,873 of record NC_048569.1, on the reverse strand, counting down.
GATTATGAGAGGTGAGTCTGTCAGATTTTCCATTTTATAGCCAGAACAGTTCTGAGGCACTTGACACAGTGGTTGGAGACGACCATGTCGGCTCAAACAAGACGACTTCTCAATACATTATGAAATGAGTCCCAAATGAGACCCTACATACTTCCCTATTGGCCCTGGTCAAGACAAGTGCACTACGTAGGGAATTAGGATGCCATTTGGGATGCTACAGACCATGAAGTTCAGTCATATAACTTATTGCCATTGGAGGCAGCAGCAATCTACTCTGTAGGGAAGAAAAAACAATTCAATTGAATTGTAAAAATCCAAATCAATAGCTAATATAGCTGTTATCTCTGTACTTCTATGTATGCAATTATAGACAATGGATTTTGTTAGCTTCTGGGTTTTTTGTTAGCTTTGTTAGCTTTTTATTAGTTGAATTAGGCCTCAATGTTTTACTTTGTGCTAGGTGTGGGTACACCTGCAGCTAATGTTTTGTGGTGAATTCCCAACACAAAGAAATATGTCATCATTTGTCTACAAATACCAGGCACAGGTGCAGATAAGATACAAGAAGGTATGAATGAGGTGAACGCGGCCTTCACTTTAGCTCTCAGTCAACATGTATTAGGCATATTACTTGATCGAATTCTCACTTTTAAACAGACTGATCATTGGACAAGGTCACGTCCTCTCACACACACACACACACACAACCCCGGTGTGTACGGCTGTACGGAAAGAACGCTTCACACACACAACCGCTGTGTGTATGGATGTACGGAAGAACGCTTCACACACACATTTTTCCTTTGTCATTCCCCACAGCGTCCAGGGCGAAGCCGGAGGCAGAAAGAGCCCTATTACCTCAGTTAGACAAGTGAGTGATGTTTAGTTTTTACAGAGACAGATTGGCTGCAAGGTTGCAGAGATTAGTGGCATCTGGGGCTTTAAAGAATGCTGCAAATTGTGGCCTTTCTTTAAGGTTGGCGATAAGACATTAAATGAAGGCAGCGTCCTTATCAGCCCAATGCTACCACATAAATCACTACAGCCTCCGTTCTCCCCTCCTCCCTTCCCTCCTCCTGCCTCCTCTCTGCACCTTTCCTACGTTCTCCCTGCTCCTCTCCTCCTCCCTGCTCTCGTCATCCTCCTGCTCCCCTCCTCCCTGCTCCCCTCCTCCTCCTGCTCCTGCTCCTCCTGCCCCTGCTCCCCTCCTCCTCCTCCTGCTCCCCTCCTCCTCTTTGCTCCCCTCCTCTCTGCTCCACTCCTCCTCCTGCTCCCCTCCTCCTCATTGCTCCCCTCCTCTCTGTTCCACTCCTCCTCCTCTCTGCTCCACTCCTCCTCCTCCTTGCTCCCCTCCTCCCCACTGATCCCCTCTTCCCTGCTCCCCTCCTCCCTGATTCCCTCCTTCTCCTGCTCCCCTACTCCCATCTGCTCCCCTCCTCGAGCGCCCCTCCTCCTGCTCCCCTCCTCCTCCCTTCTCCCCTCCTCCCTGCTCCCCTCCTGCTCCCCTCCTTCTTCTTTATCCCCTCCTCCCTGCTCCCCTCCTCCTGCTTCCCTCCTCCTCCCTTCTCCCCTCCTCCTGCTCCCCTCCTCCTCCCTTCTTCCCTCCTCCCTGCTCTCCTCTTACCTCCTCCTGTACCCCTGGTGGTTCTTATAAACATCATTGGTCTGGGCTGGGGAGATCCCACCACCAGTATACAACCCCAATCACCACAACACACATACACACCCTCATACACACAACATCACCATCCCACAACATGTGTCTCCTAATTCATCCTCCACACACAGCACAGACAGTACATTACAAACTGGCAGTACATGACACACACACAGTACATTACACACAGGTAGGAATTTAAGGAATATGTCCTTAAACACTCCAGCCAGCTGGTCTGCGCATGCTCTGAGGATGTGGCTAGGGATGCTGTCTACCAGAACTCAGGATAAGACCCAGATGCAGACAGCTAGAATCACAAATGTTTATTGACCCAAACAAGGGGCAGGCAAAAGACAGGTTAAGGGCCGGCAGAGGTCCGTAATCCAGGGCAGAGTCAGAAAGTTACAGAATGGCAGGCAGGCTCGGGGTCAGGGCAGGTAGAGGTTGGTAATCGGGTCAGGGTCAGGCAGGTAAAGAATGGCAGGCAGTTTCGGGGTCAGGGTCAGGCAGGTACAGAATGGCAGGCAGGCTCGGGGTCAGGGCAGGCAGAGGTTGGTAATCGGGTCAGGGTCAGGCAGGTACAGAATGGCAGGCAGGCTCGGGGTCAGGGCAGGCAGAATGGTCAGAACCAGGGGAACTAGGAAACCGAAACTTGAGAAAACAGGAAGACGGGAAAGAACGCTGGTAAGACCTGACATGACAAGACGAACTGGCAACAGACAAACAGAGAACACAGGTATAAATACACTGGGGATAATGGGAAAGATGGGCGACACCTGGATGGGAGGTGGAGGCAATCACAAAGACAGGTGAAACTGATCAGGGTGTGACACCGTCTGGGCCGGCAGCCTTGTGAGGGTTAGCACGCTTTAATGTCTTACTCACATCGACCACGGAGAACAAGAACCCACAGTCCTTGGGAGTGGGCTGCGTCGGTGGCACTGTGCTAACCTCAAAGTGGGGCGAAGAAGGTGTTTAGTTTGTCCGTTAGCAAGACGTCATTGTCCGCGATTCTGATGGTTTTCCCTGTGGAATCCCTGATTGTCTGTAGACCCTGTCACATACATCTCGTGTCTGAGTCGTTGAGTTGCAACTCCACTTTGTCTCTGTACTGACGCTTTGCTTGTTCGATTGCCTGTTTGTATTCAACCATATTCCCAGTCATGGTTAAATGTGGTTGTTCACACTTTCAGTTTTGCTTGAATGCTGCCATAGATCCACGGTTTCTGGTTTGGATAGGTTTTAATAGTCACAGTGGGAACAACATCCCCTATACACTTCCTGATGAACTCACTCACCGTGTCCGTGTATACGTCAACGATATTCTCAGAGGGTACCCGGAATTTATCCCAGTCTGCGTGATCAAAACCATCTTGTTGCAGGGTACCTCTGCCTATAGGAAGGGAGAAAATGGAGTCTTGATCTGATTTGCCGAAGGGAGGGCGGGGGGAGGGCTTTGTTGGCATCCTGGAACGGGGAGTAACTGTGGTCAAGCATTTTATACAGCTTGAGTACTACAATCAATGTGTTGATAGAACTTCAGTAGCGTTTTCCTCAAATGTTCTTTGTTGAAATCCCCAACTACAATAAATGCGGCCTCAGGATTTGTGGTTTCCAGTTTGCACAAAGTCCAGTGTAGTTCCTTGAGGACCGTCGTGGTATCGGCTTGAGGTGGAATATACACGGCTGTGACTATAACCGAAGATAATTATTTTGGAAGGTAATACAGTCGGCATTTGATTGTGGTGTATGACGGCAGAACAAAAGGACTTGAATTCCTGTACGTTACCACAATCACACCATGACATGCACCCCCGCCTTTCTTTTTCCGGAGAGTTCTTTATTCCTGTCTGCGCAATGTACTGAGAACCCAACTGGCCGTATGGACAGGGACAGTATATCCGGGAAAGAGCCATGATTCCGTGAAACAGAGTATGTTACAGTCCCTGATGTCTCTCTGGAAGGAGATCCTCGCCCTGAGCTTGTCTACTTTATTGCCCAGAGACTAAACATTAGCGAGTAATATACTCGGAAGCGGTAGACGGAGTGCACGCCTCCTGAGTCGGACTATAAGTCCACTCCGAATACCTCTTCTCTTCCGGTGGCGTCTTGGAGCAGCCTCTGGGATAAGTTCAACTGCCCTGTGGGGGTACGAACAAAGTATCCAATTCGTGAAAGTCGTATTCCTGGTCGTAATGCTGATGGGGTTACCGCCGCTCTGATATCCCAAAGTTATTTCCGGCTGTATATAATAACACAAAAAAAACGTTCTGGGCTAATAATGTAAGAAATTACACACAAAAAAAACGAAATACTGCAAAGTTGATTGTCGGCGCCATCTTGCCATTCGTTACATACAGGCAGTACATTACACACAGGCAGTAGATTACACACAGGCAGTAGATTACACACAGGCAGTAGATTACACACAGGCAGTAGATTACACACAGGCAGTAGATTACACACAGGCAGTACATTACACACAGGCAGTAGATTACACACAGGCAGTAGATTACACACAGGCAGTAGATTACACACAGGCAGTACATTACACACAGGCAGTAGATTACACACAGGCAGTACATTACACACAGGCAGTAGATTACACACAGGCAGTAGATTGCACACAGGCAGTAGATTACACACAGGCAGTAGATTACACACAGGCAGTAGATTACACACAGGCAGTAGATTACACACAGGCAGTAGATTACCTGGGCGGCAGGTAGCCTAGTGGTTAGAGCGTTGGACTAGTACCCAAAAGGTTGCAAGATCAAATCCCCGAGCTGAAAAGGTGAATATCTGTCATTCTGCCCCTGAACAAGGCAGTTAATTGCCTAGTTAAATAAATTATAGGCAGTACAATACACACATGCTGTAGATTACACACAGGCAGTAGAGTGCATTAGAAACCTCTGTTGTCCACTTCTGCCTCTATTTCTTTATGTATCTCTCTCCCTCTCACTTTCAGTATCTCCCTCCCTCCCCCTCTCTAACCCTCTGTCTTTCTCTATCTCCCTCCCTCGTCCCCTTCTCTAACCCTCTGTCTTTCTCTATCTCCCTCCTTCGTCCCCTTCTCTAACCCTCTCTCTTTCTCTATCTCCCTCCTTCGTCCCCTTCTCTCCCCCTCTGTCTTTATCTATCTCCCTAACCCTCTCTCTTTCTCTATCTCCCTCACTCCCCCTCTCTAACCCTCTGTCTTTCTCTATCTCCCTCCTTCGTCCCCTTCTCTCCCCTCTGTCTTTATCTATCTCCCTAACCCTCTCTCTTTCTCTATCTCCCTCCCTCCCCCTCTCTAACCCTCTGTCTTTCTCTATCTCCCTCCCTCGTCCCCTTCTCTAACCCTGTCTTTCTCTATCTCCCTCCCTCGTCCCCTTCTCTAACCCTCTGTCTTTCTCTATCTCCCTCCTTCGTCCCCTTCTCTAACCCTCTCTCTTTCTCTATCTCCCTCCTTCGTCCCCTTCTCTCCCCCTCTGTCTTTATCTATCTCCCTAACCCTCTCTCTTTCTCTATCTCCCTCCCTCGTCCCCTTCTCTAACCCTCTGTCTTTCTCTATCTCCCTCCCTCGTCCCCTTCTCTAACCCTCTCTCTTTCTCTATCTCCCTCCTTCGTCCCCTTCTCTCCCCCTCTGTCTTTCTCTATCTCCCTCCTTCGTCCCCTTCTCTAACCCTCTCTCTTTCTCTATCTCCCTCCTTCGTCCCCTTCTCTCCCCCTCTGTCTTTATCTATCTCCCTAACCCTCTCTCTTTCTCTATCTCCCTCCCTCGTCCCCTTCTCTAACCCTCTGTCTTTCTCTATCTCCCTCCCTCGTCCCCTTCTCTAACCCTCTCTCTTTCTCTATCTCCCTCCTTCGTCCCCTTCTCTAACCCTCTGTCTTTCTCTATCTCCCTCCCTCGTCCCCTTCTCTAACCCTGTCTTTCTCTATCTCCCTCCCTCGTCCCCTTCTCTAACCCTCTGTCTTTCTCTATCTCCCTCCCTCGTCCCCTTCTCTAACCCTCTGTCTTTCTCTATCTCCCTCCCTCGTCCCCTTCTCTCCCCCTCTGTCTTTATCTATCTCCCTCCCTCGTCCCCTTCTTTAACCCTGTCTTTCTCTATCTCCCTCCCTCGTCCCCTTCTCTCCCCCTCTGTCTTTATCTATCTCCCTCCCTCGTCCCCTTCTCTAACCCTGTCTTTCTCTATCTCCCTCCCTCATCCCCTTCTCTCCCCCTCTGTCTTTATCTATCTCCCTCCCTCGTCCCCTTCTCTAACCCTGTCTTTCTCTATCTCCCTCCCTCGTCCCCTTCTCTAACCCTCTGTCTTTCTCTATCTCCCTCCCTCGTCCCCTTCTCTCCCCCTCTGTCTTTATCTTTAATTATTTGTTATTTTTACTTTTACTTAACACTTATTCTTCTTAAAACTGCATTGTTGGTTAAGGGCGCTAAAGCAAGGGAAATAGATAATAAACAAAAGTGAAATAAACAATATAAATTAACAGTAAACATTACACTCACAGAAGTTCCAAAATAAGAAAGACATTTCAAATGTAATATAATGTCTATATACAGTGTTGTCGCAATGTGCAAATAGTTAAAGTACAAAAGGGAAAATAAATAAACATAAATATGGGTTATATTTACAATAGTGTCCGTTCTTCACAGGTTGCCCTTTTCTTGTGGCAACAGTTCACAAATCTTGCTGCTGTGATGGCACACTGGTATTTCACGCAGTAGATATGGGAGTTTGGGTTTGTTTTTTAATTCTTTGTGGATCTGTGAAATCTGAGGGAAATGTATGTCTCTAATATGGTCATACACTTGGCAGGAGGTTAGGAAGTGCAGCTCAGTTTCCACCTCATTTTGTGGGCAGTGAGCACATAGCCTGCCTTCTCTTGAGAGCCAGGTCTGCCTACTGCAGCCTTTCTCAATAGCAAGGCAATGCTCACTGAGTCTGTACATAGTCAAAGCTCTCTTTAAGTTTGGGTCAGTCACAATGGTCAGGTATTCTGCCACTGTGCACTCTCTGTTTAGGGCCAAATAGAATTCTAGTTTGCTCAGTTTTGTAGTCAATTCTTTCCAATAGGTCAAGTAATTATATTTTTGTTTTCTCATGATTTGGTGGTGTCTAATTGTGTTGCTGTCCTGGGGCTCTCTCTCCCTCTGTCTTTCTCTTTCTCCCTCCCTCCCCCCGTCTCTCTCCCACTGTCTTTCTCTATCTCTCTCCCTCCCCCTTCTCTCTCTCTTTCTCTATCTCTCTCCCTCCCCTTTCTCTCTCCCTCTGTCTTCTCATTGTGTGTTCCGTATTCAAAAGTCTTCAAAGGACGGTATTCCGTTCTCCCTTCAAGTGTTATCAGACTTTAATCCAGAGAAAAACACTGACACTTCAGTACCAATTCAACTGAATGGAGGATGAGAAAACAGCTTTTAATGGGATATTGTCTTACTCAAACCCAACGGAGAATAGAGTGGATAGCTTGAGCTTTAATGAGCCTGTGTAAGTGATTCACATATTTCAAAGGGTTTTTAAAAGGTTCCGCCAGAAGTAGCCTATTTTTGTTGTGTTTTTGACAGCTCCAAATCCTTTGAGCTCAGATCATCAGTATCTATTGTTTGATATCTGGAAAACATAAATAGTGATTCTAATGTTCTTTTTGTCATGACTCACTAGTTCCAGGCTCAGTGGTGACTGGTTGTAATATCAGTTACAACTCACTGGAGGCGGAGCCACATGTGACAGGAAATTACAATAGACGGTACTCTGCATGCAATGGTGAATGACTGGATCACTTTAGCTAGGTGAGCTACGGTGAGTCCAGCATTCTCTAAGACGTTAGGTGAGCTACGGTGAGTCCAGCATTCTCTAAGACGTTAGGTGAGCTGCGGTGAGTCCAGCATTCTCTAAGATGTTAGGTGAGCTACGGTGAGTCCAGCATTCTCTAAGACGTTAGGTGAGCTACAGTGAGTCCAGCATTCACTAAGACTTTAGATGAGCTACGGTGAGTTCAGCATTCTCTAAGACGTTAGGTGAGCTACGGTGAGACCAGCATTCTCTAAGACGTTAGGTGAGCTACGGTGAGTCCAGCATTCTCTAAGACGTTAGGTGAGCTACGGTGAGTCCAGCATTCTCTAAGACGTTAGGTGAGCTACGGTGAGTCCAGAATTCTCTAAGATGTTAGGTGAGCTACGGTGAGTCCAGCATTCTCTAAGACGTTAGGTGAGCTACGGTGAGTCCAGCATTCACTAAGACTTTAGATGAGCTACGGTGAGTTCAGCATTCTCTAAGACGTTAGGTGAGCTACGGTGAGACCAGCATTCTCTAAGACGTTAGGTGAGCTACGGTGAGTCCAGCGTTCTCTAAGACGTTAGGTGAGCTACGGTGAGTCCAGCATTCTCTAAGACGTTAGGTGAGCTACGGTGAGTCCAGCATTCTCTAAGACGTTAGGTAAGCTACGGTGAGACCAGCATTCTCTAAGACGTTAGGTGAGCTACGGTGAGTCCAGCATTCTCTAAGACGTTAGGTGAGCTACGGTGAGTCCAACATTCTCTAAGACGTTAGGTGAGCTACGGTGAGTCCAGCATTCTCTAAGACGTTAGGTGAGCTACGGTGAGTCCAGAATTCTCTAAGATGTTAGGTGAGCTACGGTGAGTCCAGCATTCTCTAAGACGTTAGGTGAGCTACAGTGAGTCCAGCATTCACTAAGACTTTAGATGAGCTACGGTGAGTCCAGCATTCTCTAAGACGTTAGGTGAGCTACGGTGAGACCAGCATTCTCTAAGACGTTAGGTGAGCTACGGTGAGTCCAGCATTCTCTAAGACGTTAGGTGAGCTACGGTGAGTCCAGCATTCTCTAAGACGTTAGGTGAGCTACGGTGAGTCCAGCATTCTCTAAGACGTTAGGTGAGCTACGGTGAGACCAGCATCCTCTAAGACGTTAGGTGAGCTACGGTGAGTCCAGCATTCTCTAAGACGTTAGGTGAGCTACGGTGAGTCCAGCATTCTCTAAGACGTTAGGTGAGCTACGGTGAGTCCAGCATTCTCTAAGACGTTAGGTGAGCTACGGTGACTCCAGCATTCTCTAAGACGTTGGGTGAGCTACGGTGAGTCCAGCATTCTCTAAGACGTTAGGTGAGCTAAGGTGACTCCAGCATTCTCTAAGACGTTAGGTGAGCTACGGTGAGTCCAGCATTCTCTAAGACGTTGGGTGAGCTACGGTGAGTCCAGCATTCTCTAAGACGTTAGGTGAGCTAAGGTGACTCCAGCATTCTCTAAGACGTTGGGTGAGCTACGGTGAGTCCAGCATTCTCTAAGATGTTAGGTGAGCTATGGTGAGTCCAGCATTCTCTAAGACGTTAGGTGAGCTACGGTGAGTCCAGCATTCTCTAAGACGTTGGGTGAGCTACGGTGAGTCCAGCATTCTCTAAGACGTTAGGTGAGCTATGATGAGTCCAGCATTCTCTAAGACGTTAGGTGAGCTACGGTGAGTCCAGCATTCTCTAAGACATTAGGTGAGCTATGGTGAGTCCAGCATCCTCTAAGACGTTAGGTGAGCTACTGTGTTCTCTCTAAGAGAGTTTCCCTGACAACAGAGGGCATAGTGTTCACACAGAAGTGAGTCATGTGGCTTTTTTCTGCCTGATGGAGAGTTTGGGTACATCCTACTCTCCTCCCTCACCTCCTCTCCCTCTATTCCTTCTCTCCCCCGTGTCACTCGACACAGAATAGTGTTGGGATGTGTTAAGGTGCAGTTTTACGGGCTCCCAACCAATTGTGCTATTTTGTGTGGTTTTTTTGTGTTGTTTTTTTTTGCACTGATCATAACTTGTTTTTGTACATAATGTTTCCCACCATTGTTTCCTATGACCGAAAACAAGCTTCTGGACATCAGAACAGTTATCACTAACCAGCATGACTAGGCCACGCAGGACACACTGCTGACCCGGGACCAGGCTCTAATCCTAGACACCCGGAAGAGTAAAAGGCGGCGATATAGAGGCCGACATGGGGAGGCACCCTGGTGAAACTACAGGCAACAAGCAAATAATCCGCCTCTACTCTATTGGATGTACAATCACTGAAGAACAAACTAGACAAGCTCCGTTCAAGACTATCCTATCAACACGACCTTATGAACTGTAATATCCTATGTTTCACAGAGTCGTGGCTAAACGAGGACATGGATAATGTAAATCTAGCAGTGTTTTGCTATGCATCTGCAGGACAGAACGGCAGCGTCTCATAAACTCAAGGGTGGGGGGGGGGTGTGTCTCTTTGTTAACAACAGCTGGTGTGGCCTATCTCTAATATTAAGGAAGTCTCAAGGTTCTGCTCGCCTGAGTTAGAATATCTCATGATAAGCTGTAGATCATACTATTTACCAAAAAGAGTTTTCATCTGTATTTTTCCTATCTGTCTAATAACCACCACAAACTGATGCTGGCACTAAGTCCGTACTCAACGAGCTGTATACGGCCAAAAGCAAACAAGAAAATGCTCATCCAGCGGCGACGCTCCTAGTGGCCGGTGATTTTAATGCAAGAAAACTGAAATCCGTTTTTTACCTCATTTCTACCAGCATGTCACCTGCGCAACTAGAGGGGAAAAAAAACTCTAGACCACCTTTACTCCATATACAGAGACGCATACAAAGATCTCCCTCGCCCTCCATTTGGCAAATCTGACCATAACTCCTCCTGAATCCTGCTTGCAAGCAAAAACGGTTGTGGTCCAATGAAGCGGTTGCTAAGCTACAGGACTATTTTGCTAGCACAGACTGGAAGATGTTCTGGAATTCATCCAAGGGCATTGAGGAGTTTACCACATCAGTCACCGGCTTCATTTAATAAGCGCATCGACGACATCATCCCCACAGTGACCGCACGTACATAGTACGAGGATCATCACTAAGCTAATGTCCCTGGGACTGAACACCTCCCCCTGCAACTGGATTCTGGACTTCCTCACGGGCCACCCCCAGGTGGTGAGGGTAGGCAACAACACATTCACCGTACAGACCATCAACACAGAGGCACCTCAGGGGTGTGTGCTTCGTTCTGTACTCTCGGTAACTCACCAGTAATACCAGCATTACGATCAGGAATACGACTTTCCTAAATCAGATCCTCACATGGCAAATGAAATGATTCCAAAGGCCGCTGGCGGAGGACAGGTACACAGAGTGTTCTTCTAGTCTGACTTATGAGGCGCGCACACCACCCACCGCTTCCGAGTATATTACTCGCTAATGTTCAGTCTGGAAAATAAAGTTGACGAGCTCAGGGCGAGGATTTCCTTTCAGAGAGACATCGGGGATTGTAACATACTCTGTTTCACGGAAACACGGCTCTCTCGGGATATACTGTCTAAATCCTTACAGCCAGAGTGGGTTCTCAGTTCATCGCGCAGACAGGAGTATACACTGCTCTGGGAAGAAGAAGGGCGGGGGTATACGTTTCATGATTAAATACTCATGGTGTGATTGTGATAACATACAGGAATTCAAGTCCTTTTGTTCACAGGACCTAGAATACCTCGCAATCAAATGTTGACCGTATTACCTCTCAAGAGAATTCTCATTGGTTATAGTTACAGCTGTGTATATTCCCCCTCAAGCTGATACCACAACAGCCCTCAAAGTACTTCACTGGACTTTATACAAACTGGAAACCACATAAATGTTTTGAAAAACGTGACCAAAGTTCTATCAACACATTGACTGTAGTACTCACGCTACTAAAACATTCAACCACTAATAGACCAACTTCCGGTATGCCAACAAGGCCCTCCCCCGCCAACCCGTTTGTCTTGCTTCCGGATAAGCTAAGCAACTTCTTCGCCCGTTATGAGGATAACACAGTACCACCAACGCGGCTCGCTACCAAGGACTGGGATCTCCTTCTCTGTGGCCAATGTGAGTAAGATATTTAAGCGTGTTAACCCTCGCAAGGCTGCCGGCCCAGATGGCATCCTTAGCCGCGTCCTCAGAGCATGCACAGACCACCTGGCTGTTTACGGACATATTCAATCTCTCCCTATCCCAGTCTGATGTCCCACATGCTTCAAGATGTCCATCATTGTTCCTGTACCCAAGAAAGCAAAGGTAACTGAACTTCATTAATATTGTCCCATAGCACTCACTTCTGTCATTATGAAGTGCTTTGAGAGACTAGTCAAGGATCATATCATATCACCTCCACCTTACCTGACACCCTAGATCCACTTCAATTTGCTTACCGCCCCAATAGATCCACAGACGATGCAATCGCCAATGCACTGCCCTATGCCCTACCCCATCTGGACAAGAGGAATACCTATGTAAGAATGCTGTTCATTGACTATAGCTCAGCATTCAACACCATAGTACCCTCCAAGCTCATCATTAAGCTTGAGGCCCTGGGTCTGAACCCTGCCCTGTGCAACTGGGTCCTGGACTCCCTGACGAATCGCACCCAGGTGGTGAAGATAGTAAACAACACCTCCACTTTGCTGATCTTCAATACAGGGGCCCCACAAGGGTGCGTGCTCAGCCCCCTCCTGTACTCCCTGTTTATCCATGACTGTGTGACCACGCACACCTCCAACTCAATCATCAAGTTTGCAGACGACACAACAGTAGTCGGCCTGATTATCAACAATGACGAGACAGCCTACAGGGATGAGGTGAGGGCCCTGGGAGTGCGGTACCAGGAAAATAACCTCTCACCCAACGTCAAGAAAACAAAGAAGCTGATCGTGGACTTCCGGAAACAGCAGAGGGAGCAGCCCCTATTCACATCGACGGAACCGCAGTCTAGAAAGTGGAAAGCTTCAAGTTCCTCAGCGTACACATCACAGACAAACTGAAATTGTCTCCCCACACAGACAGTGTGGTGAAGAAGGCGCATCAGCGCCTCTTCAACCTCTGCAACGCCCACAGCTGCAGGGCTCTCCTGAGAGTGGTGTGGTCTGCCCATCGCATCACCGGGGGCAAACTGCCTGCCCTCCAGGACACCTACACCACCCGATGTCACAGGAAGGCCAAGAAGACCATCAAGGACAACAACCACCCGAGCCACTGCCTGTTCACCCCGCTATCATCCAGACGGCGAGGTCAGTACAGGTGCATCAAAGCTGGGACCGAGAGTCTAAAAAACAGCTTCTATCTCAAGGCCATCAGACTGTTAAATAGCCATCACTAGCATATTAGAGGCTGCTGCCCTATATAGACTTGAAATCATCACTGGCCATTTTAATAATGTAGCACTAGTCACTTTAATAATGTTTACATATTTTCCATTACTCATTTCATGTGTAAATACTATATTCTATACTATTCTACTGTATCTTAGTCTATGCCGCTCTGACATTGCTCGCCAAAATATTTATACATTATTAATTCCATTCTTTTACTTTAGATTTGTGTGTATTGTTATGAACTTGTTAGCTATCACTGCACTGTCGGAGCTAGAAACACAAGCATTTTGCTACACCCACAATAACGTCTGCTAAACACGTGTATGTGACAAACAAATTTGATTTGATTTGATTTGATGCTCAAAGGGTCCTTCAATGTCAGGTGTGTTATTTGTTTTACCAATCAGAGCCCTTCTTTGCGAGGCATTGGACAACCTTCCTGGTTTTTGCGGTTGAATCTGTGTTTGAAATGCACTCTTGACATAGGGACCGTACAGATAATTGTACGTGTGGGGTATAGAGATGATGTGTCATTCAAAAATCATGTTAAACACTATTATTGTACACAGAGTGAGTCCATGCAACTTATTATGTGACTTGTTGAGCACATTTTTACTCCTGAACTTATTTAAGCTTACCATAACAAAAGGGGTTGAATACATATTGACTCAAGACATTTCAGCTTTTCCTTTTTAAATCAGTAAAAATGTTGAAAAACAACATTCCACTTTGACGTTATGGAGTATTGTGTGTGGGCCAGTGAATAAATTAACCTAAATTGAATTTTAAATTCATCAGAATGAAGAAATAAGTCAAGGGGTGTGAAAACTTTCTGAAGGCACTGTATATGTACAGTCTCGGCACTGGTTCTCCCTGTATATAGCCATGTTATTTCCTACTTCCTGTCTATAGCCATGTTATGTTCTACTTCCTGTCTATAGCCCTGTTATTTCCTACTTCCTGTATATATCCATGTTATTTTCTACTCCCTGTATATAGCCATATTACATTCTACTCCCTGTATAAAGACATTAGATTTTTACTCTTTACTTTGTATTTGTTATTCACTGTGTATTTATTCCTCGTGTTTTTTAAAAATCTATATCTCTACATTGTTGGAAAATGACCCGTAAGTAAGCATTTTCACAGTTAGCCTCCATCTGTTGTCTACTGTAGCGGGTACGTGGGTAAAAATCACAGAGAAAGTTAAAGCCAAGCCAGTTTAAAAAAAAACACGTATTACAATCTATGTTCTTATAACTGTGTTGTTTTGCTCTATAACCCATTTGTTCATACTGCCACCGTGATATGCTATACAGGAAGACAACAGAAAAGACAACAGTCACACAGTGGCAGAATAAATTCAACTACACCAAACATTCGTTTCATTACAACTGGAGAGCAACATCTGTCTGATGAAGTCCACAAAGCAAACATTACATGTTAACAAACAGTTATAGGACCTTCAGCGTGGTTCAGCAAGTTCATGTTTTCAACAGTTATAGGACCTGCAGCGTGGTTAAGCAAGTTCATGTTTTCAACAGGTATAGGACCTGCAGCGTGGTTCAGCAAGTTCATGTTTTCAACAGTTATAGGACCTGCAGCGTGGTTAAGCAAGTTCATGTTTTCAACAGTTATAGGACCTGCAGCGTGGTTCAGCAAGTTCATGTTTTCAACAGTTATAGGACCTGCAGCGTGGTTAAAAGCAAGTTCATGTTTTCAACAGTTATAGGACCTGCAGCGTGGTTCAGCAAGTTCATGTTTTCAACAGTTATAGGACCTGCAGCGTGGTTGAGCAAGTTCATGTTTTCAACAGTTATAGGACCTGCAGCATGGTTAAGCTAGTTAATGTTTTCAACAGTTATAGGACCTGCAGCGTGGTTCAGCAAGTTAATGTTTTCAACAGTTATAGGACCTGCAGCGTGGTTAAGCAGGTTCATGTTTTTAACAGTTATAGGACCTGTAGCGTGGTTAAGCTAGTTCATGTTTTCAACAGTTATAGGACCTGCAGCGTGGTTCAGCAAGTTCATGTTTTCAACAGTTATAGGACCTGCAGCGTGGTTCAGCAAGTTCATGTTTTCAACAGGTATAGGACCTGCAGCGTGGTTCAGCAAGTTCATGTTTTCAACAGTTATAGGACCTGCAGCGTGGTTAAGCAGGTTCATGTTTTCAACAGGTATAGGACCTGCAGCATGGTTAAGCTAGTTAATGTTTTCAACAGTTATAGGACCTGCAGCGTGGTTCAGCAAGTTCATGTTTTCAACAGGTATAGGACCTGCAGCGTGGTTAAGCTAGTTAATGTTTTCAACAGTTATAGGACCTGCAGCATGGTTAAGCAAGTTCATGTTTTCAACAGTTATAGGACCTGCAGCGTGGTTAAGCTAGTTAATGTTTTCAACAGTTATAGGACCTGCAGCGTGGTTCAGCAAGTTCATGTTTTCAACAGGTATAGGACCTGCAGCGTGGTTAAGCTAGTTAATGTTTTCAACAGTTATAGGACCTGCAGCATGGTTAAGCAAGTTCATGTTTTCAACAGTTATAGGACCTGCAGCGTGGTTAAGCTAGTTAATGTTTTCAACAGGTATAGGACCTGCAGCGTGGGTTCAGCAAGTTCATGTTTTCAACAGTGTACTAAACAACTACTGATTTTAGAACCACAGAGTTACCCACAAGTCAACACAAAGACAACAGGAGCACTGCCTCTGCTATTACAGCACCATTTCAACTTAAACATTTAAATGTCATCAAATCAACTAAGCTATATATATATATATATATATATATATATATATATATATATATATATATATATATGCTTAGTTTAAAACACTGAAAACAAACTTAAAGATACCAAAAATAATCCAATCATAGTCCAATAATTTGGCTGCTCATGGTACTCATTTTTGTGTGTGTGCGTGCGTGTGTGCGTGTGCGCGAGTGCGTGTATGTGTGTGTGTGTGTTTGTGCGCGCAAGTAAAACAAAAATTGCTGACTCACCCTACATTTAATTTATTTATATTTATTTATTTCACCTTTATTTAACCAGGTAGGCTAGTTGAGAACAAGTTCTCATTTACAATTGCGACCTGGCCAAGATAAAGCAAAGCAGTTCGACACATACAACAACACAGAGTTACACAGTTACAGTAGAAACAAGTCTATATACGATGTGAGCAAATGAGGTGAGATAAGGGAGGTAAAGGCAAAAAAATAAATAATAATGTAGACTAGTTGAACACCAGTGCCATCCTCCTCTCTTTCATGTTGACTAAACGGTCTCTGACTGTCATATATTTGGCAGTCATCTTTTGTTGACATAGGCTACCTAGCTAAAATGCTTGCTAGCCTAACTTCCTGACATGGGCAAGAATGAACCACCTAGGTTAGCTAGATATTTAACATCAGACTACTAGGCTATATCTAGACATCATACTGAACTTTAATTGTCTCAGGCCAGTGGCACAACATATTCACTTATGGTTAGATCAGAATCACTTGTCGTAATCATTGGCCTGTAAAGAAAAGTCAAAACCACAAGTCCAAATTCCCATCTCCATCCACGGCCTAGGAAAGGGACCATTTGGCAACCTAGCTACTGCAGCACATCAACACAAGCAGACCCGAAAACAGACACGTTTTTCTGAAAGTGACGTTTCACTTAAGAAGTGACTTGATTGGTTTCGAAGCCTAATCCAAACTGGCCTCCCTTGGGTGGGCTTGCACCAGGACAACCCACAGTTATAAGCTTAACTCAATGCTGATTGGCTAATGATTTATACTTTTTTATTTATCAAGGTTGGTCAAGTGCTACGCCGACAACATCAGAATCACATGCATTCATGGTCTACACATCCTGAGACAGAGGTTTCCTTCGTTCTCATGTTTTCTCTGGTTCAGATTAAGACACTTGCGAATTGACGCCCCAAATTATGAAAACACAAAGATATATTAATTTATTCGTTTTAATTGTTTTATTGGTGAAATATTTGGGGAAGCCTGGCATTCCCTTGGCATCCATGAATGCACGCCACTGGTTGTCTACGAAGCATGTGACAAATGCAATTTGATGATTGGCTGTGTGGCAGGTGACTGGGCCAGGGTCTGTATTCACACAAGTCTCCGACAAAGGATGCTGATCTAGAAT
>NC_048569.1:95331928-95371928 GCF_013265735.2 Oncorhynchus mykiss | reverse complement strand
GTACTACATACAGTAAAATGAACCTAGGGCTCCCGAGTGGCACAGCGATCTAAGCCACTGCATCACTACAGACCGTGGTTCGATTCCAGGCTGTATCACAACTGGCCGTGATTGGGAATCCCATAAAGCGGCGCAATAATTGGCCCAGCGTCGTCCGGGTTAGGGTTTGGCCCGAGGTAGGCCGTCATTGTAAACTGACTTGCCTAGTTAAATAAAGGTCAAATAGAGAAGTGATTAGATGATTGTCTGGTAGTGAGTTGGTTTAGCCTCTGATGTGCCTCCTCCACGGCAGGGTAGCCTAGTGGTTAGAGCGTTGGACTAGTAACCGGAAGGTTGCAAGTTCAAACTCTTGAGCTGACAAGGTACAAATATGTTGTTCTGCCCCTGAACAGGCAGTTAACCCACTGTTCCTAGACCGTCGAAAATAAGAATTTGTTCTTAACTGACTTGCCTAGTTAAATAAAGATTAAATAAATATTTTCTGTACTGTGTCACAGGCTGGTTCCTAATATTGTTTCCGGCCTTCAAACCATTATCATGTAGTGTAGTGGGGATTCAACTGAACTTAAACCTGTTGATCAGGAACAGTCCACACAAGGTAACTCACATTAGACTAATTGTAATTCATTAATGTAATAAGATCAGTAAACATTTATAAGGCCACTTTAAATAATTACAGTAGCTTACAGGCAAAACAGCTGGATGTGATTACATGGTTAAGGTACCACTATAGCTGTACTGCATTGTGGCCAGCGTTGAAGCAGGTTTACCAGTCACAGTACGAGCATGCTTACCTGGCCATGGTACGTTAACTTGAAGAGAGTCAAACAGGACACCCACAGGCTAATTTTGCTACCATTGTCTATCTCAGAAGTGAACCTGATCTACTGAGCTGTTCAGCAGTGGGAAGGACGTGCCACACCTGGCGCACACAGCCTGCATCTCACACAGCCTGCATCACACACAGCCTGCATCTCACACAGCCTGCATTAAACACAGCCTGCATCACACACAGCCTGCATCTCACACAGACTGCATCTCACACAGCCTGCATCACACACAGCCTGCATCACACACAGCCTGCATCACACACAGCCTGCATCACACACAGCCTGCATTAAACACAGCCTGCATCACACACAGCCTGCATCACACACAGCCTGCATTAAACACAGCCTGCATCACACACAGCCTGCATCACACACAGCCTGCATCACACCCAGCCTGCATCTCACACAGCCGGCATTAAACACAGCCTGCATCACACACAGCCTGCATCTCACACAGGAGCAAACGATGAGGGTCAGAAGCCAGAGAAGCATCAGTGTTGTTCTTACCGGACATCATGTGGAGGGTCAGAACCCAAATCACAGTCATCATTAGTGTACTAGCGGGTGAGGTTATACCAGCCGACCGCTCAGACGGGTGAGGGCATACCAGCCGACCGCTCAGACGGGTGAGGGCATACCAGCCGACCACTCAGATGGGTGAGGGCATACCAACCGACCGCTCAGACGGGTGAGGGCATACCGGCCGACTGCTCAGACGGGTGAGGGCATACCAGCCGACCGCTCAGACGGGTGAGGGCATACCAGCCGACCGCTCAGACGGGTGAGGGCATACCAGCCGACCGCTCAGACGGGTGAGGGCATACCAGCCGACCGCTCAGACGGGTGAGGGCATACCAGCCGACCGCTCAGACGGGTGAGGGCATACCAGTCGACCACTCACAGCCGACCGCTCAAATGGGTGAGGGCATTCACAGCCGACCTCTCAGACGGGTGAGGGCATTCACAGCCGACCGCTCAGACGGGTGAGGGCATTCACAGCCGACCACACAGACGGGTGAGGGCATTCACAGCCGACCGCTCAGACGGGTGAGGGCATTCACAGCCGACCGCACAGACGGGTGAGGGCATTCACAGCCGACCTCTCAGAAGGGTGAGGGTATTCACAGCCAACCTCTCAGACGGGTGAGGGCATTCACAGCCGACCGCTCAGACGGGTGAGGGCATTCACAGCCAACCTCTCAGACGGGTGAGGGCATTCACAGCCGACCGCTCAGACGGGTGAGGGCATTCACAGCCAACCGTTTTTACATTTTCTCTCCTTTGAGTATAGAAAAGTAGTATGTCTATGAATTTGTAGTCTCACTCAACCCTCCCACTTTCCCCACTGCATTTCATAGTCAGGTTCTGTAGCTAAGGTAGCCTAGTCTCCATTTTTCCCCACTGCATTTCATATAGAGGTTCAGTAGCTAACGTAGCCTGGTCTCCATTTTTCCCCACTGCATTTCATATAGAGTTTCAGTAGCTAACGTAGCCTAGTCTCCATTTTTCCCCACTGCATTTCATATAGAGGTTCAGTAGCTAACGTAGCCTAGTCTCCATTTTTCCCCACTGCATTTCATATAGAGGTTCAGTAGCTAACGTAGCCTAGTCTCCATTTTTCCCCACTGCATTTCATATAGAGGTTCAGTAGCTAACGTAGCCTAGTCTCCATTTTTCCCCACTGCATTTCATATAGAGGTTCAGTAGCTAACGTAGCCTAGTCTCCATTTTTCCCCACTGCATTTCATATAGAGGTTCAGTAGCTAACGTAGCCTCGTCTCCATTTTTCCCCACTGCATTTCATATAGAGGTTCAGTAGCTAACGTAGCCTAGTCTCCATTTTTCCCCACTGCATTTCATATAGAGGTTCAGTAGCTAACGTAGCCTAGTCTCCATTTTTCCCCACTGCATTTCATATAGAGGTTCAGTAGCTAACGTAGCCTAGTCTCCATTTTTCCCCACTGCATTTCATATAGAGGTTCAGTAGCTAACGTAGCCTAGTCTCCATTTTTCCCCACTGCATTTCATATAGAGGTTCAGTAGCTAACGTAGCCTAGTCTCCATTTTTCCCCACTGCATTTCATATAGAGGTTCTGTAGCCAGCGTATGCCAAATCTCCCTCTTTTTCTCAGAGAAAATTACTTGATTCCAGCCCTTACTGATAAAAAAAATATATGATTGTGCATTGGCAGGCCGCATTTTCCATTCATAAAGTACATTGCGTCCCATTCTAAAACTAGGCTACTTAAGGGCTGGACTGTTACCAAGTGTTAAGGCTCCGCCTTGTTCAGTCGTGATCCCTCATTAACTAGCTATAGCTAACAACCTGGGGCGCGATCATCAGGACGCAACGTTTTGGAACATTCAGATAGAAATATGCTATGTAGAACAAACACGCCTCTCTGACATGTTGAATAAGGAACAACGTTGGGCTCTATTCATGGAATTTCTATCTGTAACGTTGGAGAACATTTTGCAACTGAACGTGGTCACGGTAATGTTACCAGTAGACTATGTGAGAAAAAAACGTTTTGCAACTGAATGTGGCCCTGGTAACATTAACAGTAGACAACTGAACGTAGCCATGGTAACGTTAACAGTAACCTACATGCAAATATTTGGTGGCACAGAAAGAAAGGAAAAGGGATAAATTACTCTTGTCACTACACTATATCTGACTGGGTTAATAACCCCTCTATATCTGACTGGGTTAATAACTCCTCTATATCTGACTGGGTTAATAACTCCTCTATATCTGACTGGGTTAATAACTCCTCTTGACACTACACTAAATCTGACTGGGTTAATAACTCCTCTACATCTGACTGGGTTAATAACTCCTCTATATCTGGCTGGGTAAATAACTCCTCTATATCTGACTGGGTTAATAACTCCTCTATATCTGATTGGGTTAATAACTCCTCTATATCTGACTGGGTAAATAACTCCTCTATACCTGACTGGGTTAATAACTCCTCTATATCTGACTGGGTAAATAACTCCTCTATATCTGACAGGGTTAATAACTCCTCTATATCTGACTGGGTTAATAACTCCTCTATATCTGACTGGGTTAATAACTCATCTATATCTGACTGGGTAAATAACCCCTCTATATCTGACTGGGTTAATAACTCCTCTGACTGGGTTAATAACTCCTCTGACTGGGTTAATAACTCCTCTATATCTGAATGGGTAAATAACTCCTCTATATCTGACTGGGTAAATAACTCCTCTATATCTGACTGGGTCAATAACTCCTCTATATCTGACTGGGTGAATAACTCCTCTATATCTGACTGGGTCAATAACTCCTCTATATCTAACTGGGTGAATAGCTCCTCTATATCTGACTGGGTTAATAACTCCTCTATATCTGACTGGGCTAACTACTCCTCTTGACACTACACTATGTCTGACTGGGTTAATAACTCCTCTATATCTGACTGGGTTAATAACTCCTCTATATCTGACTGGGTAAATAACTCCTCTATATCTGACTGGGTAAATAACTCCTCTATATCTGACTGGGTAAATAACTCCTCTGACTGGGTTAATAACTCCTCTATATCTGACTGGGTAAATAACCCCTCTATATCTGACTGGGTAAATAACCCCTCTATATCTGACTGGGTTAATAACTCCTCTATATCTGACTGGGTTAATAACTCCTCTATATCTGATTGGGTAAATAACTCCTCTTGTCACTACACTATATCTGACTGGGTTAATAACTCCTCTATATCTGACTGGGTAAATAACTCCTCTATATCTGACTGGGTTAATAACTCCTCTATATCTGACTAGGTTAATAACTCCTCTTGTCACTACACTATATCTGACTGGGTTAATAACTCCTCTATATCTGACTGGGTTAATAACTACACTATATCTGACTGGGTTAATAACTCCTCTATATCTGACTGGGTAAATAACCCCTCTATATCTGACTGGGTAAATAACCTCTATATCTGACTGGGTTAATAACTACACTATATCTAACTGGGTAAATAACTCCTCTATATCTGACTGGGTTAATAACTCCTCTATATCTGACTGGGTTAATAACTCCTCTTGTCACTACACTATATTTGACTGGGTAAATAAGCCCTCTGGGGCGGCAGGGTAGCCTAGTGGTTAGAGTGAGAGAGAGTAACTAGTAACCGGAAGGTTGCAAGTTCAAACCCCCGAGCTGACAAAGTACAAATCTGTCGTTCTGCCCTTGAACAGGCTGTTCCTAGGCCGTCATTGAAAATAAGAATTTGTTCTTAACTGACTTGCCTAGTTAAAGGTAAAAAATATATATATATATCTGACTGGGTAAATAACTCCTCTTGTCACTACACTATATCTGACTGGGTAAATAACTCCTCTATATCTGACTGGGTAAATCAAGCACGGGACTCGGACTTCAACCATTGGTGACTCAGACTTGGACAGGGGACTTGAGACTGGATTGGGCCTCGAGGTTTAGTGACTCGACTAGACTACATCACTGGGTGAAACATTTATTATTTCCTGTTCGGTCATTATCTCCTGTTCAGTCATTATCTCCTGTTCAGTCATTACCCCCGTGCTGACAAAGTACAAATCTGTCGTTCTGCCCTTGAACAGGCTGTTCCTAGGCCGTCATTGAAAATAAGAATTTGTTCTTAACTGACTTGCCTAGTTAAAGGTAAAAAAAATATATATATATCTGACTGGGTAAATAACTCCTCTTGTCACTACACTATATCTGACTGGGTAAATAACTCCTCTATATCTGACTGGGTAAATCGAGCACGGGACTCGGACTTCAACCATTGGTGACTCAGACTTGGACAGGGGACTTGAGACTGGATTGGGCCTCGAGGTTTAGTGACTCGACTAGACTACATCACTGGGTGAAACATTTATTATTTCCTGTTCGGTCATTATCTCCTGTTCAGTCATTAACTCCTCTATATCTGACTGGGTAAATCGAGCACGGGACTCGGACTTCAACCATTGGTGACTCAGACTTGGACAGGGGACTTGAGACTGGATTGGGCCTCGAGGTTTAGTGACTCGACTAGACTACATCACTGGGTGAAACATTTATTATTTCCTGTTCGGTCATTACCTCCTGTTCAGTCATTACCTCCTATTCAGTCATTACCTCCCGCACTATTTCTGGACATCATTACGCGACCGAGTGATGGAGGTGCAACCCACACTACTTTACAAATACTTTGTGACATCATCTGGTGATTGTGCCTCTCTCTCTCTCTCTCTCTCTCTCTCTCTCTCTTTCTCTCTCCCTACCTCACTTTCTCTCTTTCTCTCTATTTCTCTCTCTCTCCCCCTCTCTATCTCTCCCTCTCTCTGTCTCTCTCTTTCTCTCTCTCTCTCTCTCTTTGAATGTAGGCTGCTTGTAATGTTACCATTCGTAAAGTATAAGACCCCTACAATTTTTCCACATTTTGTTACGTTACAGCCTTATTCTAAAATGTATTAAATAAAACATATTCCTCATCAATCTACACACAATACCCCATAATGACAAAACAAAAACAGGTTTTTAGAATGTTTGCAAATTTATAAATAAAAAAAAAACAGAAATAACTTATTTACATAAGTATTCAAACCCTTTGCTATGAGACTCCAAATTGAGCTCCCAGGTACATCCTGTTTCCATTGATCATCCTTCAGATTTTTATAAAACTTGATTGGTGTCCACCTTTGGTAAAACATTAACAGTCATGTCAGAGCAAAAAACAAGCCTTGAGGTCGAAGGAATTGTCCATGGAGCTCCGAGACAGGATTGTGTCGAGGCACAGATCTGGGGAAGGGTACCAAAAAAATGTCTGCGGCTTTGAAGGTCCCCAAGAACACAGTCGCCTCCATCATTCATAATTGGAAGAAGTTTGGAACCACCAAGACTCTTCCTCGAGATGGCATCCTGGCCAAACTGAGCAAACAGGGGAGAAGGGCCTTGGTCAGGAAGGTGCCCAAGAACCCAATGGTCACTCTGACAGAAATCCAGAGTTCCTCTGTGGAGAAGGACAAAGAATCTATTTAATCCATTTTAGAATAAGGCTGTAATGTAACAAAATGTGGAAAAAGGTGAAGGGGTCTGAATACTTTCCGAATTAGGAATTTACATGGCCAGATAATGGTTATATATTCGTATATATATATATGTTTGTCATATTTCTGCCGTTGGGGAAGAGAATAGGATGTTAAGCAGAATAATATCTTATTATTACAGGTTATGTATGTTTGTGCACATGGAAGTCAGTGATTAATAATGTTTACTGTAGGTAAACAAGGCAAAACAAATGTGATGTGACTAGAATGTGACTAAAATAAAAGGCCATTTATTTGACTAAAATGGCTCACTCTTTTCATCATTTTGACAATAACTACACTAATTCAAATGACAAAAAAAATGTGACCAAGAAGACGATATTTTTTTGTCAAAATGACTAAGACCAGACTAAATCTAAAAGAAAGTGTGAACAAATTTAAACTGGTACAGACAGTACATGGTACCGTAATAGAGAACAGAGAAGACCCGGCCCCTTTGGAATAGATTCACCAAAACCTTCAGCCGACCCATTACAATAGATTCACCAAAACCTTCAGCCGACCCATTAGAATAGATTCACCAATACCTTCAGCCGACCCATTACAATAGATTCACCAAAATCTTCAGCCGACCCATTACAATAGATTCACCAAAACCTTCAGCCAACCCATTAGAATAGATTCACCAAAACCTTCAGCCGACCCATTACAATAGATTCACCAAAACCTTCAGCCGGCCCATTAGAATAGATTCACCAAAACCTTCAGCCGGTCTATTAGAATAGATTCACCAAAACCTTCAGCCGGCCCATTAGAATAGATTCACCAAAACCTTCAGCCGGTCTATTAGAATAGATTCACCAAAACCTTCAGCCAACCCATTAGAATAGATTCACCAAAACCTTCAGCCGGTCTATTAGAATAGATTCACCAAAACCTTCAGCCGACCCATTAGAATAGATTCACCAAAACCAATTGTAGAATATTAGCTTGGAAGTGACACAGAGGAACTGACACAAGGCTTTCTGGAGGCGGGTGGAGTTCTCCCATACCGTGAAATGTGGATACTTGGCAACTAAGAAAACAATTCTTGCTGGTAGGTTGAGCACGCTCCCCGTTGGTGTATGGGTTGTGAGGGCGGCTGTCGGAGGGAGAGAGAGAGAGGGAGGGAGAGAGATGGAGAGAAAGAGAGGGAGACATGGAGGTAGACAGAGAAAGAAAGAGAGAGGCATAGAGAGAAAGAGAGTAGCGGGGTGTGGGGGGGGGGGGGCTGACAGCGAAGCCTCGTTAATTGCCTTCGGTCACCCAGCACGGCGAAACGGGGTGCCAGCCACGCGGCTTAGAAAAGGAACCGGCCACAGAGGCTGATAGATATTTTATCGTCCGAGTTTTACGGTTAATGAATTCCCAAAGTGAAATCTGTCACTTCAAAAATAAAGAGGAAGGCAAATTAAAGGGAGATAGAGAGAGACCGGAGAAGAAAGGAAGTGAAGAGGGCGACACAGTTTTAAAATGCCCTATCTTTGGGCCATCCCCTGCTTTTTCAATGGAAGAAAAGAACAACTCTCCCCTCTTTCTTCTCCTTTTTTTCTTCCCCCACGTTCTTCTCTTCTCTCCCTCCCAATCCTCCTATCTCTCTTCTCTTCTCTCCCTCCCATCCTCCTATCTCTTTTCTTCCGAAAAAAGAAATTCTCATGAATGATTTATAGTGTCTTGTTATCAGCAGCGATTTCTATAGACCCCAACGCATTCACCAAGACATTTGTGGCATAATTGTTAATTTTAATGCCATAATGGCTTCAGATTGAAACCATGATTAGACATTTATTACACAATTAAATGAAACATACTCAAGAATCACAAAAGGCTTCCGTAATTATTTCAGGCCATTAATAAAAAAAAAAAAAAGGGCATTAAATTATATTGGACACAATGGAGAAGTGAAATAGATTTCCATTAGAGCACTATAAGGCAGAGAGGGTAATAGATCCGGACTGAATTCACTCTGAAATTAATTGTTGCTCGGCCTATTTCCACACACAGCGGAATAAATGAATGAGAAAAGAAAAGAGGAAGGAGTTGGTGGCCAAGAGGGGGAGGGAGGGAGGGAGTAGGGGTGTTACATTAGGAGCCTGTGATAATAATAATAAAAGAAAAGCTTTTGTTTGACAGCCTACAATGGACCCTAGATTCAAGAGAGAGAGAGAGAGAGAGAGAGAGAGAGAGAGAGTAGAAAAACAGAGGGGGGAGGTGGGGGGGGGGGGGGGGGGGGGGGGGAGTTCAAGCGAAAGAGAGCGATATGGGTATTGATTTTGAATGATGGTCTTGGGTGTAGACCAGAGAGAGAGAGGCCTCAGCCCATCCTGAGTTCTAATTATTTGGTCATTTCTTGTTTCCCTGTCAATAAGACTGTTGAAACCGTAGTAGCAGGAGACACCTACCAGGTGAAACATACTACCAGGAGACACCTACCAGGTGTAGCATAATACTAGGAGACACCTACCAGGTGTAACATACTACCAGAAGACACCTACCAGGTGTAACATACTACCCAGAGACACCTACCAGGTGTAGCATAATACTAGGAGACACCTACCAGGTGTAACATACTACCAGGAGACACCTACCAAGTGTAACATAATACTAGGAGATACCTACCAGGTGTGACATAACACCAGGATACACCTACCAGGTGTAACATAACACTAGGAGACACCTACCAGGGGCAACATAATACCAGGATACACCTACCAGGTGTAGCATAACACCAGGTGTAACATACTACCAGGAGACGCCTACCAGGTGTAGCATAATACCAGGAGACACCTACCAGGTGTAACATACTACCAGAAGACACCTACCAGGTGTAACATAACACTAGGAGACACCTACCAGGGGCAACATAATACCAGGATACACCTACCAGGTGTAGCATAACACCAGGTGTAACATACTACCAGGAGACGCCTACCAGGTGTAGCATAATACCAGGAGACACCTACCAGGTGTAACATACTACCAGGAGACACCTACCAGGTGTAACATACTACCTGGAGACACCTACCAGGTGTAACATACTACCAGGAGACACCTACCAGGTGTAACATACTACCTGGAGACACCTACCAGGTGTAACATACTACCAGGAGACACCTACCAGGTGTAACATAATGCTAGGAGACACCTACCAGGGGCAACATAATACCAGGAGACACCTACCAGGGGCAACATAATACCAGGAGACACCTACCAGGGGCAACATAATACCAGGAGACACCTACCAGGTGTAACATAATACCAGGAGACACCTACCAGGTGTGACATAATACCAGGTGAAACATACTACCAGGAGACATTTACCAGGTGTAACATAATACCAGGAGACACCTACCATGGGCAACATAATACAAGGATACACCTACCAGGTGTAACATAACACCAGGTGTAACATAATACCAGGAGACACCTACCAGGTGTAACATACTACCAGGAGACACCTACCAGGTGTAGCATAATACCTGGAGACACCTACCAGGTGTAACATACTACCAGGAGACACCTACCAGGTGTAACATACTACCAGGAGACACCTACCACGTGTGACATAACACCAGGTGTAACATACTACCAGGAGACACCTACCAGGTGTAGCATAATACTAGGAGACACCTACCAGGTGTAACACACTCCCAGGTGACATCTAGCAAGTGAGACATGCTTCTGAGGGTATTAACAAGACAAGTAGGGTCCACGTAACACAGTAACAAAGTAACTCAGTAACACAGTAACACAGTAACTCAGTAACACAGTAACACAGTCTACTGATTTGATTTAGATTTGATTAGGAATATCTTTTAGTCCCCATTTGGACTCTAATCTTCCAAGAGTCCTTAAACAATAAAATACCATTTATAATACGAACACGTTTTCAAATATACCACACTGTTCCAAACAGACATAATACACTAATATATTGACCAGATAAATACTCTGTCTAACAAGATAGATTCTTCCTCTCTCATAGTCCAGCACAACTTTCATATGTAATTATATTTAAATGGTTTTAAAGTATTGTTTGAATTTATATATTGAAAGGTTTCTGGTTTGCTCAGATACTTTAAATCGAAATGTTATTTTGCCTATTTCTCTTTTCTGTCTGGAAAACACAGAGATGATGGTAGACAATCTATTCCTAGTATTTACTGATTGTCTGTCTCTTACCAACTGAATACTGTTGTGAACAGAGTTTGGCTGTTTTAAATGGTGTATATTATGAAATTAAATAAACGTGTTTTATTTGTATGTTTTTATTATCTTGTTGATTGGTGACCAACCAAGAGCATTGAGCATGACTGCAACAGAGGAACCATATCTCCAACCTTAAAACAATCCTTGCCGAAATGCTGAAAGCAGTGGTCGTCATTGACTGTCCAGTCAACGGCATGAATAATGTCCACGGTGTGTACAACGAGAACACGGAAAACGCTACTATTGTTTAAGAATAACAAATCCATACATGTATTTTTTTTTTAAGACATGTAAAATAAAGAAAGGTTAAAGAAATGAAGAGCGCCCGTTTTTTTTTTCTTTTCATCTCCCGACAAAAACGGACCGCAAAACATTTCAAAAGCAGAATGTTTAGAAAAGCGTCTCTGAACGCAGCTCCAACAGGAAATAGAGCTGTCTTTTGAACTGCTGGGTCCTATTGAGAGACAATATAAAAGTGGTAAAGGGAAAAGGAAAACTGATATCTCACAATATTATAACAGAATCTCTCGGGAGAAAAAAATTTATTCAACTCCTGGTACCCGGAAAGTGTTTATTTATTTGAGTTTCACATCTAAATCAATTTATCTGCTTTCAAAAGGTTTCAGATCTTTTAATTGCCTCACTTTCATCGTTGCCCTTTATGTTTGTGCATACTGTACCTATGATCCAGCCTCAGCCAGCACGACAGAGAGAACAGGCCAGCCAGCCAAACAGGCATGCAGCAGCTCCACCAGTCCACTAAGGGTCTCTCTACTCTCCTACATCGACCACCGTCTGAAAGGTTGCTACAGACAGAGAAGAAGCTGAATGTCATCATATCGTAGCTATATTGCTATACACGGTATACATGTATATATATATATATGTATATATATATATATATACAGTGGGTCAAAAAAGTATTTAGTCAGCCACCAATTGTGCAAGTTCTCCCACTTAAAAAGATGAGAGAGGCCTGTAATTTTCATCATAGGTACACTTCAACTATGACAGAAAAAAAAAATGAAATCCAGAAAATCATATTGTAGGATTGTTTATGATTTTTTTTGCAAATTATGGTGGAAAATAAGTATTTGGTCAATAACAAAAGTTTATCACAAAACTCTGTTATATACCCTTTGTTGGCAATGACAGAGGTCAAACGTTTTCTGTAAGTCTTCACAAGGTTTTCACACACTGTTGCTGGTATTTTGGCCCATTCCTCCATGCAGATCTCCTCTAGAGCAGTGATGTTTTGGGGCTGTTGCTTGGTAACACGGACTTTCAACTCCCTCCAAAGATTTTATATGGGGTTGAGATTTGGAGACTGGCTAGGCCATTCCAGGACCTTGAAATGCTTCTTACGAAGTCACTCCTTCGTTGCCCGGGCGGTGTGTTTGGGATCATTGTCATGCTGAAAGACCCAGCCACGTTTCATCTTCAATGCCCTTGCTGATGGAAGGAGGTTTTCACTAAAAATCTCATGATTTTTAATTTCATGGCCCCATTCATTCTTTCCTTTACACGGATCAGTCGTCCTGGTCCCTTTGCAGAAAAACAGCCCCAAAGCATGATGTTTCCACCCCCATGCTTCACAGTAGGTATGGTGTTCTTTGGATGCAACTCAGCATTCTTTGTCCTCCAAACACGACGAGTTGAGTTTTTACCAAAAAGTTATATTTTGGTTTTATCTGACCATATGACATTCTCCCAATCTTCTTCTGGATCATCCAAATGCTCTCTAGCAAACTTCAGACGGGCCTGGACATGTACTGGCTGAAGCAGGGGGACACGTCTGGCACTTCAGGATTTGAGTCCCTAGCGGCGTAGTGCGTTACTGATGGTAGGCTTTGTTACTTTGGTCCCAGCTCTCTGTAGGTAATTCACTAAGTCCCCCTGTGTGGTTCTGGAATTTTTGCTAACCGTTCTTGTGATCATTTTGACCCCACGGGGTGAGATCTTGCGTGGAGGGAGATTATGAGTGGTCTTGTATGTCTTCCATTTCCTAATAATTGCTCCCACAGTTGATTTCTTCAAACCAAGCTGCTTACCTATTGCAGATTCAGTCTTCCCAGCCTGGTGCAGGTCTACAATTTTGTTTCTGGTGTCCTTTGACAGCTCTTTGGTCTTGGCCATAGTGGAGTTTGGAGTGTGACTGTTTGAGGTTGTTGACAGGTATCTTTTATACTGATAACAAGTTCAAACAGGTGCCATTATTAAAGGTAACGAGTGGAGGACAGAGGAGCCTCTTAAAGAAGAAGTTACAGGTCTGTGAGAGCCAGAAATCTTGCTTGTTTGTAGGTGACCAAATACTTATTTTCCACCATAATTTGCAATAAATTCATAAATGTGATTTTCTGGATTTTTTTTCTCATTTTGTCTGTCATAGTTGAAGTGTACCTATGATGAAAATTACAGGCCTCTCTCATCTCTATAAGTAGGAGAACTTGCACAATTGGTGGCTGACTAAATACTTTTTTGCCCCACTGTATATATATATATATATATATATATATATATATATATATATATATATATATATATATATATATATATATATATATATATATATATAATCATATTGTGGTGTAAAACAAGTTGGTGTTAATGGACAAGACCTTAGGTTAGACGGCAACAGGAACGTTGGCGGTCTTCCTGATGAGTCACACAGCTGTGACGTATTTAAATAGAGTACGGCACTAGGCTTCTAACGGTTCACCACCGTATTCCACTGTTTCCTTGTGGCCCAGCACCACTAAAGAACAAACAGACCTGTAGGAAGTGAGTAAGGAAACGGTTGAGAGGACTGTTTAGACACGATGCCATGTACTCTACAGACTTT
Organism: Oncorhynchus mykiss; assembly: GCF_013265735.2. NCBI lineage: Eukaryota > Metazoa > Chordata > Actinopteri > Salmoniformes > Salmonidae > Oncorhynchus > Oncorhynchus mykiss. Next base: position 95,357,960 of record NC_048569.1, on the reverse strand, counting down.
TTAATCACTATCATTATGAATCATTACAATTTGGACCACATGGCATTTTTTATTGGTTTCTTCAACAAAATGTGTCATATTTCCTCTCTACACTATATCATTCTAGTATAATATAAGAATAAAAAAATATATATATTACTGTATATTTGTCAAAAGCATTAAAAAAAAGAGCTCTTGTTACACTTCAGCAAATCAAATCTGGTAGTCCGCGAGGAGCTGGAATTATTCTGTTACATTGGCCAGCCCTGACTCTGTCTATAGGTACCCCTGTTAGGTAGGCCAGCCCTGACTCTGTCTATAGGTACCCCTGTTAGGTAGTCCTAGTGTACCGCGAGGAGCTGGAATTATTCTGTTAGGTAGTCCTAGTGTACCGCGAGGAGCTGGAATTATTCTGTTACATTGGCCAGCCCTGACTCTGTCTATAGGTACCCCTGTTAAGTAGGCCAGCCCTGACTCTGTCTATAGGTACCCCTGTTAGGTAAGCCAGCCCTGACTCTGTCTATAGGTACCCCTGTTGGGTAGTCCAGCATTGACTCTGTCTATAGGTACCCCTGTTAGTTAGTCCAGCCCTGACTCTGTCTATAGGTACCCCTGTTAGGTAGTCCAGCCTTGACTCTGTCTATAGGTACCCCTGTTAGGTAGTCCAGCCTTGACTCTGTCTATAGGTACCCTTGTTAGGTAGGCCAGCCCTGACTCTGTCTATAGGTACCCCTGTTAGTTAGTCCAGCCCTGACTCTGTCTATAGGTACCCCTGTTAGGTAGTCCAGCCTTGACTCTGTCTATAGGTACCCCTGTTAGGTAGTCCAGCCTTGACTCTGTCTATAGGTACCCTTGTTAGGTAGGCCAGCCCTGACTCTGTCTATAGGTACCCCTGTTAGGTAGGCCAGCCCTGACTCTGTCTATAGGTACCCCTGTTGGGTAGTCCAGCATTGACTCTGTCTATAGGTACCCCTGTTAGTTAGTCCAGCCCTGACTCTGTCTATAGGTACCCCTGTTAGGTAGTCCAGCCTTGACTCTGTCTATAGGTACCTCTGTTAGGTAGTCCAGCCTTGACTCTGTCTATAGGTACCCTTGTTAGGTAGGCCAGCCCTGACTCTGTCTATAGGTACCCCTCTTAGGTAGTCCTAGTGTACCGCGAGGAGCTGGAATTATTCTGTTACATTGGTCAGCCTCGACTCTGTCTATAGGAACCCCTCTTAGGTAGTCCTAGTGTACCGCGAGGAGCTGGAATTATTCTGTTAGGTAGGCCAGCCTTGACTCTATCTATAGGTACCCCTGTTAGGTAGGCCAGCCCCGACTCTGTCTATAGGTACCCCTGTTAAGTAGGCCAGCCCTGACTCTGTCTATAGGTACCCCTGTTAGGTAGGCCAGCCCTGACTCTGTCTATAGGTACCCCTGTTAAGTAGGCCAGCCCTGACTCTGTCTATAGGTACCCCTGTTAGGCAGTTCAGCCCTGAATCTGAGCCTTCGATTCCCACATTAGTGACTCTGTCTATAGATTGCCCTGTAAGGTAGGCTAGCCCTGAGACTTAGATTCCCCTGTTAGGTAAGCCAGTAGTGACTCTGTCTATAGATTCCCCTGTAAGGTAGGCTAGCCTTGAGACTTAGATTACCCCATTAGGTAGGCCAGCCCTGACTGTGAGACTTAGATTCCCCTGTTAGGTAGGTCAGCCCTAACTCTGAGACTTAGATTCCCCTGTTAGGTAGGTCAGCCCTGACTCTGAGACTTAGATTCCCCTGTTAGGTAGGTCAGCCCTGACTCTGAGACTTAGATTCCCCTGTTGTGAGGTCAGCCCTAACTCTGAGTCTTAGATTCCCCTGTTAGGGAGGTCAGCCCTGACTCTGAGACTTAGATTCCCCTGTTAGGTAGGTCAGCCCTGACTCTGAGACTTAGATTCCCCTGTTAGGGAGGTCAGCCCTAACTCTGAGTCTTAGATTCCCCTGTTAGGGGGGCCAGCTCTGAGTGAGGCTGTCTTTCTCTTAATGAAGGTCAGAGTCAGAGTCACATCTTTCTCTTTGGTGATAATTTATCCCTATCTCCTGTTATCTGCGCCTGGACCCTCTAATCCTAATTGTATTGTATAATTGTGTGATGTGGGCCTCCCGGTCTCTGAAGTATTACCCCCATCCTTTTCATTATCATCCCAATGAAAGGCTTGAACCTCTTTTAATTTCATCTCTGTTTTATTTCATTCAATCATTCTTCACCGTGTGAGTCTAGTGTCTACCCTTTCAGCCCATCTACAGTCTTCACACAAGATAGAATTTGAAGCTTTTAGTCTAAAGCTATGAAAGATGTTTTTGTATTCCACTCCTCAATGAAATATCATATTGTCAAAGAATATTTGACCGTGATGGATTGTGGGTTTTATTTTGACCTGTCTCTGGTTGGCGATATATCTGACCACACCGCTCATTGCTCTTTTGATGATTACTCCTTCTTTTATTGCTTATCGTCGATTGATACTCAGAAATGAGCTAGCGTGAGTTGATGTCACAGGTGGCAATACATAAGGACTGAGGTGCCATGTCTGGAACCCTTTCCTAGATTGGTGATGCGTCCCAAATGGTAACCTATTCCCTGTACAGTCCCTATGGGCCCTGGTCAAAAGTAGTGCACTAGATTGGGAATAGGGTGTCATTTGGGACAGAAGTCTTCGGTGGGGGAGGGGGGGGTATCATTCTCATCACCTCATCTGTTCTAAAAGCCTCATATTGTACGGTAGAGGCCAATGACATTTCCAAAAACATAATTTTGGTTAATATATAGTAGGTAGGAGTTCCAGAATTGTGGACGCTGTGACAGCTGACAGAAAATCAATTTTCCTCAGTAGAGAATGATGGAACCAACAGCCCTGGACAGAACAAACACAGAATGATGGAACCAACAGCCCTGGACAGAACAAACACAGAATGATGGAACCAACAGCCCTGGACAGAACAAACACAGAATGATGGAACCAACAGCCCTGGACAGAACAAACACAGACTGATGGAACCAACAGCCCTGGACAGAACAAACACAGACTGATGGAACCAACAGCCCTGGACAGAACAAACACAGAATGATGGAACCAACAGCCCTGGACAGAACAAACACAGACTGATGGAACCAACAGCCCTGGACAGAACAAACACAGACTGATGGAACCAACAGCCCTGGACAGAACAAACACAGACTGATGGAACCAACAGCCCTGGACAGAACAAACACAGAATGATGGAACCAACAGCCCTGGACAGAACAAACACAGAATGATGGAACCAACAGCCCTGGACAGAACAAACACAGAATGATGGAACCAACAGCTCTGGACAGAACAAACACAGAATGATGGAACCAACAGCTCTGGACAGAACAAACACAGAGCATTTAAATACAGGAAATACAGAAAGTGTGTATCGAAAGGGTGGAGGGTGTACATACATACAGTATGTACTATAGACTCTGTGCATTCCAAATGCCACCCTATGTTCCCTTTATAGTGCACTACTTTTGACCAGGGCCCATAGGGAATAAGGTGTCATTTGGGATGAATAAATGATGTACTGTAGACAGTGTGAATGGGAGGCTGGGGGTCTGATCATCTCCTCAACCGTGTGCTTGTGGGACATTAGAAAGTTTACTGAAATGTTCCAGACTGTTGTTGGCTTTCACAGTCTACAAGCTCTACAGAAATACACTCATTGTAAATGTCTCTCAGACTGCCCAGCAAGCATATAACGTTCTGAGAACCATGGTTATTTTGCATATAACCTTCCCACAACTTTCTGGTTGCTTGGCTTTTGAACATTCTCAGAAAATTTAAGGAACTTGACAAAAAAAACATTATTTTCTTGGTATTTTATTACTTCAACAAAACCTTTTCTAAAAGATTAAATATGGTTACGGTTCATTTAGAATCGGGTAATGTTCTAGGAACGTTCTCCAACTGGTTTAACATTGGGAATGTTCTCAAATAGTTCAGAGAACCTTAAGAAACAACGTTCTTCTGTGGGAATTTCAGTACTTCAGCATAAACATTTCCTACAGGTTTCCTCATGGTTATTTTTAAAGTCATGTTCTCAAATGTATTTATTTATTTTATTTTACCTTTATTTAACTAGGCAAGTCAGTTAAGAACAAATACTTATTTTCAATAACGGCCTAGGAACAGTGGGTTAACTGCCTTGTTCAGGGGCAGAATGACAGATTTTGTACCTTGTCAGCTCGGGGATTTGAACTTGCAACCTTCCGGTTACTAGTCCAACGCTCTAACAACAAATTGTTTTCCGAGAACGTTAAGAAAACTTTTCATAAACACCACAAGAAAACGTAAGTAACGTTTAGAGAATGTTCTAAGAATGTTTTTTTTTATTTTTTATTTTTTAAACATACATAACAAAACTCTTTCTATCCTCTATATTGTTAAGTGTGTTCAGGTGTGTTGGCTGCACCCACTAATTGGCCACGCCTGATCTTAATGATCCTTAATGATTATTTCCTTTGAAATCGGGGGACATTTGAATATACAGAGAAGTTAACCCAAAATAAGCTAGCAGTGTTATTAAAAGTCTTGTTGATACATTCAGTAAAAGTTTTAAGGAAGTTATTCAAAAAACCTCCAAACAACGTGTCATTTCCATTCTCCAAGCATTCATTAAACCTCCCAGGAAAACTTTCAAGGAACAAGAGTAAAACATTTTCAGAACCTCCTCTGTAACCTATAAATAAATGTTCCCGGGAACAGGTGAAAATGTCACTTTTGTTCTCAGAAGGTTTAAAAAAACGTTCAGTTTTACAGGTCAGGGAATTTAATATGGCTCCCACAACCAATATGAAACCAAAAACATACCTTCCCACAACTTCCAAGGAACCAAATGTGCTAACTGGGTGAGGACCAATCACATTTGTAATGTGTGTTGTGTGCTTTCATGTGCTTTCCTTTTGGCCAAAATATATACTTTCATTATTAGCCTATTACTACTAGCTAACTGCTATAGCTCAGCTTTAAGATGGACACTATGTGGTAGTAAATCTCACGACAAAGAAGTTACTAGGCAATACACAGTGACACTTTTGCAAAATGGACTTACAATGTTCTTCCACCATCCTTGATATTTTTTTTGTTGTATAAAGTATTTGGGTTAAATTTGTGCAGGGTTTTTTTTGTACAGTAGCTTCTGTCATTTCTTCTAAAAAAAATCTTACTATCACAAGACTTCCTGTGGGTACTCTTTAAGTGTGAATTTTGGATTAAGAAAACATCCTACATATTATAAAGTTATATGGAGTTGGACACTTTATCCACAATCTATGGGCTCTTGTGGTTCCCACCAGCCTGTCATCCAAGAACCAGCACTAAATAGGATGTAAATAAAATAAAAGGCATTGAAATGTCAACCCGGGTTTTTAGGAGTTTTGAGGGGGGCCGCAAGTTTCCACAGCAAAGAAAGCCACTTACCGCTTCAGAACCATGGACAGTTACGGTGGGGGAGCTTACCTCAATGCACTCCGCTGGATCCCTCGGTAACAGCGCCTCGGTATGTCTGTTAGCTTCCCATTCACATTATGATGGAAGGTGGATGGACATATTTTTCTTAGACTAACTTAGGTTCTATAGTTCAGTATGTTTGTGGCGTGTGTGTGTGTGTGTGTGTGTGTGTGTGTGTGTGTGTGTGTGTGTGTGTGTGTCTGTGTGTGTGTGTGTGTGTGTGTGTGTGTGCGCGCGCGCGTGCGTGTGCGCGTGTGTGTGTGTGTGTGTGTGTGTGTGTGTGTGTGTGTGTGTGTGTGTGTGTTGCCTAGGCTGGGGGTTGGACTTGACAGCAACACCCCACGGAAAGGAAGGAGGAAGCTCCTCAATGCCAGCACACAAAAAACTTCTAGTAATAGTTCTTTATAAAGTAAAGTAATGTATTAAGATTTTATTTTATTTTTTAAACTAGATGTATAAATAATGTTAGATATTTTTACAACATTTGTATTTTATTTTTGTTAAGCTTATGGAATGAACGTCCTGTCCAATATTTTTTTTTTTTGCATGCACTCATCATCTTTGTTTTATCTGTACATTTAGCAGTGCTTCTGAAGCCCCAAGCTTCACAGAAATAAGGTTAAACAGATACATACGACAGCATTTAAACAGTCTTACACACTGAAGTAGGCCTTGCATATCATATAGGTGAATGAGATCTCATGCAGTCTTTACGATTATCTTGTTTGGAACCAACTCAGTACGGAGTCTGAAAGCGACGTCACACAGCTGTTAGATACATTTGAGCAGGGAAATGTGAGACATATCACATAGATTTTAACCCAAAGATGTATTTTCCCAACGATTCATTAATCGTTCCTTTACTATGGGGTTAGAAATGGTGACATGTGATAAAGAAATATATTACAGTAGCCCAATAACAACGCGTGCGTGAACGCGCCTTAGTAGCCAGTGAGTTTTCAAGCATGCAGTTCAGGAGAGGAATATTTTACCTTAGGGGAGCTTACCTTTATCACACACAAGGAAAACCTCATATGGTATATTCCCATGCTTTAGGCTATTGTAGGCTTGCCCCTCTCGCTTGACACTTCTGTGGTGACTGATTTCAGTCATTTCACATATCTTACTCAATATAAGACTACATTACATTGTCTCCACTTTTAAATTGGACGTTATATATGCCCGAATAATGTCTGTTAATTCCCGGTGTAATTGATGTTCATAGCGCTTTGATGTGCTCCCGGATTTCAAGCTTCATGCACTGCTCTCCTCTCAGAGCGCCGGGGAGAAAAGTAGATGGAAATGGAGTGGAGGGTGCAGATAGGCAATGGGACGTGAACACTAAATAGATACTGCACCAGTCTGCCATCATTATCAAGTACACAATACTTTACATTCATTTCACAATTTGGCCTACCAGTATTTTGTAGGCTGCGTTTGTAGGTGTTTTTTATATTCTTTGTGCGTCACCTATAGGTATTGACACTGGTCTGGCGAGAGAGACAACACAGAATAGCAGCATGTGTCAAGCTGAGATGGCCGAGAAAGAGAGAGCGAGAGATCAATCGATCTTCCACCACTGATGTGATGGGTAGCGTCCCTGCTGAGGATGACAGTAGAGGAGAAAAAAGAAAGTGTGACCGTTGAGAAAAACGGAAGTATTCTTGTGTGTTTTGGAGAAATTACCTGCCTACGTCTTTATGTACCGACTTATTTTAGCTGCGCTCAATAAACTTTCTGAAACGGCTCATTTCAAACGATTATGCTGATGGAACTGAACATTTTGACATAGATTAGCAAAACATACATTTATTAAAATCATATTTACAATCATATTTTACGTTGAAATATAAGATTTCTATAAGTATTTAGTTATAGGTTACAAAAAAAAAAAAAAACACCATGTAATATTTAACATAAATACAAAGAAATCTGTTGTTTGATAGCCTATCTTCATACTAATATTGTTGTGGCGCTGTGCGAGAGCCACTCTGGCTGGTAATGCCACAAACATTTCATTTAATAATCACCAGTGAAGAAGTCATATATCAGACTCGTTTAGCCTGGGGGATATTTTTAAAGCAGCGATCCTTATAAACAGACTGAATCATTTTGCATGTTAAAAAATCACTCTGCATGTCACTACACTAACAAAGTCATAATTTAACAGTGAACATTTTAAATGTGTTAGCTTGGTGGATAAATACAAAAAAAATAATAATATATAGCTCTGAGTGTTATGAATTGTATTCTAGCCCATGCAGGGAAAATATGTCAAGCCATGTTTGAAGTCTATTTCCCTGGATTCAAATAAAGCATAATTATTACAAAGCAATGTTTTACATTGTGTGTATACTAAGATGTTAAAGGTTTTCTAAAATGACTATGTCATTTCTTTAATTTATTAAAATGACATTCAGTCTTTTTAGGGTATGTATGCAGTATGTGTTATTGGTGCATCAGCTGCAGTGGGCTAGCTTGAATAATTTCTAACTATAAATAAATGGTACATGTAGATGTTATTGTGTGGCCGCTTTGCTATGATATTATACGGCGACTAAACAGCTCCAATCAGGCTCCCATGGGATCGTTGGACAATCGTTCCGTTTAATAAATATTGGCCCGAGGATATTGTACGTCTGTCTACTAACACGGAACAGGAACACATCTACAGTGGGAGTACTTGTGTACTCTATGTTGTTTTTTTGAAAATGATTAGTTTGTGTTTGTTTAAATTTGTAGAATACTGTTTCAGATAAATGTATTGATTTAATAAATAATAATCCAACTCTATCCACCCCACCCACCCACCCCACCCCACACACACACACACACGCACACGCACACACTCAATCATACAAAACCTAACCTCGTTTTGATAAAAGTGAGAAAAATGATATTGGGCCACATGACATTATATTCACCTTTGTACATGATTTTCATAGTATGGACAATATTTAAAATCAACACACTTAACTGAATAAAGACACCGTGTGTTTTACCAGTGATATGAAATCTATTGAATAAAATGTCTACATTCATATTACTCCTTTCAAGGTTTTAGCTGTAAAAAAAATTAAATAACAACCTACTTAATTTGCAAGCCATCCTGCTGTAGCATAACATGCTCCCTTACTTCATTCGTTCGGATTAACAGGAGTCAGGTTTTATTGCGAAAAGGTTGAAGGTGTATGTTTGTAACGTTTCAACTAAATGGATTCTGGGAGGGAAAGAGTATCCCCCTTTTCCCTCCCCAATCTTTGTTTATGTAGTAATATACATATTTTCGTAAAGGTATTATGCCGGTGTCTGTGTGCTGATTGGGTGCTCAGGTTGGCGAGTGAACGCCCTGTGATTATGTCAGCTGCGTGCAGACCAAACCAGCCCAGCCTTTGAACTTCACCGCTTTTGGCTCTCATTCACGCGCTTCCCCTCATTTCCAAACCAGGTGCTTTGCAGGGCGGGAAATCTCTAAGAAAAAACACAACACTTTATGACTCTTCGACCGCGGAACTTTGCTTTCACCTCGGTGGATTTTCATGCGTGTTGCTGTTTTCCACCTTATAGCCTAGCACGGTTTTTTGAAAAAGAAAGTATACATAGCTGGACTTAGCGAACGATTTCTTAACTCCGGAGAAATTGGACAGTGTGGATTTTTATTGATGCTGTTTTCCGACTTCGTCTCAAGCATTCGAGAACTGGCATGATCTGTGTCTGCCAGCAAGACAGGTGAATATTTTTTTCCCCTCGGTTGCTTTTTAGAACTTTTTCCACTTTACTTTTAATTGGGGATAAAAGGAACACTCTTTAAAAATGTCAAAGCCCGTAGATCATATCAAGAGGCCAATGAATGCGTTCATGGTCTGGTCCCGCGGCCAGAGGAGGAAAATGGCACAAGAGAATCCCAAAATGCATAACTCAGAGATCAGCAAAAGACTTGGCGCGGAGTGGAAGCTGCTCTCTGAATCCGAAAAGCGTCCTTACATCGACGAGGCGAAGAGGCTGCGAGCACAGCACATGAAAGAACACCCAGACTATAAATACAGACCCAGGCGCAAACCCAAGAATCTACTGAAGAAGGACAGGTATGTGTTCCCTTTGCCTTACCTTGGGGACACGGATCACTTGAAAGGACTCTCAGCCTCGGACTCTCTGTTGAGCGCATCAGAGAAAGTCAGGGCATTCATGCCCCCGACCTCGGTACCTTACTCGTTCCTCGACCCGAGCCAGTTCACCTCCAGTGCTATCCAGAAAATGACAGAGATGCCCCACACCATGACCACCAGCAGTTTGGGTTACGGCTCGTTGGGATACCAGAACGGCGCGTTCGGCAGTTTGGGTTGCCCCAGCCAGCACACCCACACCCACCCGTCGCCCACAAACCCGGGGTACGTGGTTCCCTGTAACTGTACCGCCTGGTCGGCGTCGAGTTTACAGCCCCCGGTTGCCTACATACTTTTTCCAGGTATGACCAAGAGTGGGATAGACCCATATTCATCAACACATGCCACTGCTATGTAACGCGCCAGACAGACTGACTGACTTTCTGTTTAAACAAGTAATTTGAGAACAGCAATCAATGCATGTATAGGTTATATGGACAGAACAGTTCGCCCCCCCCAAAAAAAAAGAGAAATGACAAGTATAAAGGCCCGTGGACTTAAGAGCAAAACGGGCGAAAACTTTTCACGAGATCTGAACAAGACGTTGGTTCCTGACCTCATGGAACTGGGACGGAACTATGTACGGCAGGTGCCCTGTGAACTGTAAGAATTATTGTAAATGTTATAACGTTTATTAATGGCTACCGGAAAAGGAGGCCTTTAACTTTATTTATTATGTACATCTTGATGCTATGATAATTTTGTTTGAATTATTATTGATATTATTATGATAACCTTATTTTCCAAATTTGGCTTGCACAAATTTACGATAGCCTTCTTGTTTCCTGTATAATGTGTTGCATTTTGGCACTCTGAATTTCAGCTGGTATGATAGGGTTAAAATTAAAGACCTCTGAGTTAATAAATATACGGGTTATATTGTTTCTATGGACCGAACTGGCACATAACTAGACAGTCTATTTAAAATAACAAATGAAAAATCCTTATAATTTAATAATGTTTCATTTTCAATTTTTCCTGTGGTTCAGTGCTAATAGTCACACGTCATTTTTTTTTTTTTTTTTGAGGAATAACTTCTTATTTGAAGTTATAAGCAGTTAATGTTGTATTTTTTAATGTAAAACCTGTCATGTTATGGTAAGGAAATGTATCTTGAAGGGTGATACCTCGGTTCTTTGTTCATCTGCCGAGCTAAGACTTTTTGAATAAAGGACAATCTGTCTTAGAAAATATTAAATTCCTGTATGGTTATATTGCAGTAGCGTGTCATTGGAAGGTGCAGCACAACTCAGTCTGATTGAGTTAACCCGGCCTTGTTGAGTTAACCCAAAGTGTCAATGTGGTAGGCATCAGAGGACAACAACACTTTTAAGAATAATATTTATCCAAATATTGTGGAATATTAATACTATATTCAATTTGTTATTTGACCAACCTCAATATAATTATATTTTTTTAAATGGTGGTTAAGCCATTTGACCTATATCATTACATTGTATTATCCTACACCCAGGCTGCGAGCCATAGCAAATAAGACAGTAAATGTGCATGTATGAGTCATTTTTTTTTTAAATTATTAATTACAATGGATTTCACTACCGTATACCTACTGCAAATAGAAGATTCGGCAAAAACAAAAAACAGATGAGGAGACAAAGCGTACCTTCAGCATACTCTCCAAATGATCATTATCGCTCTAATCAGCGTCGTTTGATTGAGGTGACGTTTCATGCGCGTAGCAGCTGGCCATCTGGAACGAATGAGGAGATGTGAGATAGTGCTGACAACGCGTGGCGTTTAGGCCTACTCTTTAGGGACCAATAGAAGAATTCAACGATAAACGATTAAACGTAGCCTAGACCTTTAGGCAAACAGAAGGCAAGTCCGCGTTACAGAAACCATAAACTATGGATAGCCTGTTAATTGAAATGTATACGTTTAGTTAAAACCGCTTAGTAAATAATGTATTGTTTAGCAATACAATTGACAATATTTTGCAACAAGAAAACCACTATCAAATAATAACAACAACAAAACAACAATAACAAAGCAAATGATTAGGCCTCTAAATAAAAGCAAGCAGAGGCCAATAGGCGGGCTAGGTTCAAGTTTGAAATATTTTGTGAAATAATCAGTGATTTAATTTTGTCCTTGTGAAATCACCAGCCTTGCAGTAACCAGGCTATAATCAGTCTCTATCGGGTTCTATAGTAGTAACCAGGCTATAATCAGTCTCTATCGGGCTCTATAGCAGTAACCAGGCTATAATCAGTCTCTATCGGGTCCTATAGCAGCAACCAGGCTATAGTCAGTCTCTATCGGGTTCTATAGCAGTAGCATGACAGTATTGGCTCATCCTGTTGTAGGGTAGCTTTAACTCGGACTGACTGGCCTGTCACTTCCAATAGTGTTGCTAATATGTTGCCATCAAAGCTCATATTGCCAAACGCGTTGCTCAACATGTAGGCTATTTCAGTCCGCCTCTAGCCAAAGCTCTAACATTATGGCTGATGTTATTATCGCAGCTATACACAAATTACTAGGTTATATTACCTGTTGAGAATTACAGAGATAGTAGCCTGACATATTATCGTATGCCTTTAGTATGTCAGAATGTGTTTCTTATTGAAATCCTGACCGATGTATTTTTATGTGGCTGTCAAGCTGTCAAACGTTTTTTTTATTCAACTTTCAATGTAATAGCTTCTGCAGTTTTAGGTGCGGTGCCTGCGTTCTAAACAGGTTACAAACATGTTCTCTGCGTTAAAGGTGTTGAGGTACTCTTTAGTGACACTGAAATGAACCGACAGAATAGTCTTTGATGTTCGACTGAGCGGAGAGGAGAGGCCTCCTCCCTTCAGGGATTCCGCTCGTCAGACCTGTTTGACGGACTTGCTAAAGCACATCAAGAGGGTGTTCTTTTTTCATTTAAAAAAAATAAGGAACGCGCATTTAATAGAACAACAGGATAAAATGTTGAACATACGTTATGGGATAATATTATAGGCTACAGATTTAAATGGACTTTTGGATACATACGACTCAAGTCTCAAGAGCACTGATATGTTCCGGATCTGTCACATTCATCACATTAATTCAGGCCTAGCCCTAAAACTGTTTAACACTGTACCCGATGTTTTTAACATTAGGCTAGCTGTTATGGGTAAAGAAGTGTTTTGTTATGTTTTGATTTGACATAAACAAACAAATCTCAATCCTCAGTTGCAACATCGTCGTGTGTGTGTGTGTGTGTGTGTGTGTGTGTTCTCCAAATTCATAGGGCTTTTTCATTCACTCACCCCTGATGTGATTTAATTTAGCTTCATTACACACCTCCATTATTCTCCATTAGTCCATATGAAATTCAAAGAAAGATTAGAGAATATGATCACTTTTTGATGCCAAAACACATCGTGTCATCAGCTTTACATGTTGTAGCTAAACATGTAACAACTTGCTATGACAAAACAAAACAGAGCTCCTTCACCTGCTGCAATTACCGTTGAAAACGTCTGATAGAATATAAACTTGCGGCGGAAGCAAAGATTTTGCATTTTGTTTCTAATTGAAAAATGTGTCTGACATTTAGCAATTGTTGGAATTTGGACTCAAAAGGAAACAAGCTTTCAAAACAATTGGGCTGAGACTCCAAGCAAACCGAGGATAGGAATTCTACTCCTCCTGCCTATTGTCGCAGGGATAGGAAATAGGATTCTACTCCTGCCTATTGTCGCAGGGATAGGAAATAGGATTCTACTCCTGCCTATTGTCGCAGGGCTAGGGAATAGGATTCTACTCCGGCCTATTGTCGCAGGACTAGGGAATAGGCTTTGCACACCGAGGTGTAATAACATTACTGCATTAATTAACATTTTCATTTCACATCCAGATTGTTTACTTATCTGCCAGGAACATATGCTGGGAGAAGTTAAGATTCACGATTCTGCACTATTGCCCAAGGTGCAATTCAATATAGGGGGGGGGGGGGGGGGGGGGGCAGCCTCAGATTTTTATGACAGTCTTAGCTCTTATCAGGCGCTGTAAATGAGGGTGATACTTCATTGAACCGAATATGAAGTTTAACATCAAGCCCCCCTTAAGCATGCATATTCAACTTTGAAATTGGACAATTATAATTACTTTCAGGAGCACTTAAATAAAAGAGGGCTATGATGTGTATTTTTTTCTGCATTATGATGTATTTGGTCTGGTAATAATTATATAACTCGAGTGAATCACAGGTACTTAATTCGCCTGTGATATTTAGGTTTACCTTAATTGTTTGACTTGGAAAAAAAGGAACAATTACGTTGCGCTGATAATTTAAAGGTAATTTCCTATTGAGCCAACATCTGCAGCGTTTACCGTGAATACATCATCCGCTAACACGGGAACATTGCCTTTAAATTTCAATCAGGCTGTAACAATGCATTTCCGCGATACGGATTGAATAGAGCTCTTAATTTAGGCAAATATCTTCTTCACATTTAGACATTACCTGTTTGTATACTTTTTATTTTTTTGTATTGTAAAAAAATTAAGCATGGCTCTAAGTCAGTTAATAATAAACTGAAACGTATTTAGTAAAAGTGGAAAGATGCAGCGCGTGCGCAATTAGAAGTTAATTCATGACCTCTTCATGGCAATTAATCAAACTGTGATCATCGCGCGCTGCTTTACCCAGGCTGTTGAAATGTCCCTGTCTGTTTCCGCACACAGAGCCTTATTCACCGCCTCAAAACAACTCAAATAGAGGGGAAATTATGATTTGAAATTATAGAGGCCCTAAATCTCTTTTAAACTCATCCTCTAGACGTTTTTATTCGAGCACAACAGAGAGCTCTGGTGCTTACAGAGATGAATTAAATCTGCCTTATCTCTCCGAGACTCATTTCAGCGCTAGATCAGAGAAAAAGAGGATAATTGTTCTTTATTTTATTTTATTAAATCCGGCAGCCAAGCGCTTTCAGGTCATTTATATGCTTCATTTAGTGATAAAAGTCGACGAGGAGGGACACAAGGCGGCTTTCTTTCCTCAAACACTTAAGAACGAAAATATAAAACACAGGAAACAGAAGTCGTGGGACATGACACTTTTAATTGAATGCCATGGGTCATTTGTTTTACTGACTTTTAATGTTACCCTGACATCATCGGGCTCTGGAGTATCTCACTCTGTATCTTGCTAGGCTCATTTTCCATCTCATTGAGACAGAAATCAGAGCAGTTCATTGGAACGTCACTCTAAGTGTTAACCAATACCAGGCTATTAGCATAGCTACAGCTCCCGCGATTACACCGGATTATATTGGGAAGATGATGATGATGAGGAAGGTGTGAGACGATGATGATTCCTTCCATATTGACAAATATTCGTTTTCCTCGTCAGGAATTCATCACATTATTTTATTATTATTTCTTGTGTTGGAGGGAAATGTTGGGGAATGGCTAGGGAAATAGGCTAGAATATTAACTATCTATACCTATTGTGTCTGAAACACCAAAAAGCCTCATTGCACCCCCCCCCCCCCCCCCCCCCCCCCCCCCCCCATATCATCATTGCTAAACCCCCGTTTATCATCATTGCTAAACCCCCCGTATATCTCAAATTGGATCTGGGTTAGAAGAAAAGTAAACCGCAGTTCAGTTGTTTGAAGACCCGCGCTTTGAATTTGGGGGTCCCTGAATTCTCATTTGAAAGAAATGAAATGGTGAACGAGCTGATAACAGGACAGGGAAGGAAGGGATGAACTGAGAGAAAGAGAAGAGAGGGAAGAGACAGAGAATCATGCCACGGCTGTTTAATGTTGCGGTTCCAGTCAGGAAAGTGATTTACACTATGACTTAAACTCCCCTTCGACTGGTATAAAGGAAGTGGTTAACGGACACACACACACGCACACACAGCAGGTGATATTAGGGTGATATATACCATGCAGATATATGTTGAGTAGGCTTACAGTGCATCTCCACACACCTCTATGAACCTCTAATAACCATGATATATTGTCGATAATAGCGCTTCATTAAATTCGTAGGCCCATCTCTTGAATTTTGAACTTGAGAACACGGGTACATAACTTCCCACGTTGATCAAAGTCAGAACTTTGGAGACTGGCCCATCGATATTGGGAAACAGTATCAATATTGGCCCATCGATATTGGGAAACAGTTTCAATACTGGCCCATCGATATTGGGAAACAGTTTCAATACTGGCCCATCGATATTGGGAAACGGTATCAGTATGTGTAATTAGAACGTTGTGACTAAGAGTTTAAGTAATATATTTATTGTCTGTCTTTTATTAAAAAAAAAAAAATGTATACAGACAGCGTTATAAACATGTTTCCACATTTTAATATCAAAGTAGGCCTTGATTAGGGTCAGTGACGCAGCGGCACCAGTTGCTACCTTCAAAGGTCCTTGATAGTTTTGCAACACAGTGAATACCTAGGTATGAGAGGTATGTTGCATTACGTTTTTACATCCACGTTGTTGTCAGAGTGAATGATAGTTTGGTAAACGTGTATTGTGGTCCGCCTAATAACTTTTTTTATTATTATTATTTTTTTTTAGACTGAACTGGACCAACTTTTGCAATAGCAAATGGAATTTAGACTCACGACTGTTTTTAACGATCCTGCAACCGTTGAAGAACACCGCGCAGAGAGAACGGTTCGCTACCTGCAGTAGTTGAGCCACGTGTCGATAGGATCGACATAAAGGAAGTGCTGCTCTCGGGTCAGCTCTCTCCTTTCAAATCACACCTTAACATTATCATTATTTCACAATACTGACGACGGATCGGCTCGTACAGAGAGATATTAGCACATATGGCTGCATTATATTGAGGCGGCTTATTCTAATGCTTATCCTACAATAATCCACTCAATTAAGATCTGGCACATCATTGCGCATATGTTTTAGGCTACACATCGTGAAATATATTGAGACAAAAATGACATACGGTAGACAAATAGCAAAAATACAACTCAATTGAATGAACATGGAATTTATTTCAATATAATCGAAATACAGTATATAGGTCTATAGGCTATTTATCTTTAAATGCAGTCATCTCTGTTTTCATTTTAAGCCTATTTTTTATCCATTCGCTTGTTTGTAAAAAATTGCAAAGACACTGTCAACTTTGTATTTGTAGTCAACTTCACTGTGAAGTTATCGGCGGTCACAGAGAGACAGGTTAACATCTTGATCCTATGTTTAGTAGAGTTCTTCTGTGTATAAAGTGACGCAGTAGGGATTAAACAAACAAAAAATCTAACGCCGTACTTAGCTGTTCTATGAGTGGTCTGAGGCAGACGGTATATAACAAGCGTTTTCAAGTGCACCTCTAGTAACAACGGTTTGGGAAACAACTCGGAGAGTTAACGATGCTCCTACGAAGGTTCTAACTACAAACTTAGCCTTCAGATGCTTTTGGGAAAACCGGGCACTTGTCTAGACTGAAATCGTTTCCAATTTCACAGGCCTCAAAAGAACATGTTATTTTTGATTCACCAGATATGATCGTTTTGTTCCTGAAATATAATGAATATGTTATTGAAGTTTCTATAGTGAATTACAGGTGATTATAAACGTTTATAGGATCGATATATGACCAATGTGTATTACCCCCTAAGCGTCTGCAGTCTGAAACAAACAGTACAAACTATTTTCTGTCTAACAGGATAGAAGAACAACCAAACAAAATAAGTCATTAGATAGCATATTTTATTTTGTATTTTAAGCAAATTTCATTTAAAACTGATAAAAGTTGAATAGGTGTTGAGTTCTTCAAATTTTAATATCATAGGCTCTTCATTTTTATTGAACCTTTATTTAACTAGGCAAGTCAGTTAAGAACAAATTATTATTTTCATTGACGGCCTAGGAACAGGCTATTCGAGAAAATGTAGGAACCAAATAATCAATCATAAATCGATCATGTACATTTGATTAGAAAATACAGATATTTAGCTCTGCTGCTATTATTTCTTATTTAGTAAAAGCTGGTCTATTTAGACATTCTTTCAGGCTCTGCATATACAAATGGACAAAACTAATGACTTTCTGGTCTAACTGTTAGCTCCTGAAAGAATGTGGTTTTACGGGTACATCTTGATAGCTCATATATATATATATATATATTCTTCAAACTTAAACAAGGGTGACATGGAATTTTTTGGCAGTTTTGTTGCGCCATGCTTGAAATGAAACAGAACAGTCTCCTCTTGGTTAGTGCTGTCAGTAAATCTCATCACATTCTAATACGTCACATTTTCAACACAACCTTCAGAATTAGGAATATTTGAAACATTCCAATTAGACAAACGATTTAATTACAAAATAAATTAGAACTTGTTTTTTTTAGTTTAGTGAATTTCCCCATGTGTACTATAGCAGTAAATACTGTACATTAGCTCTGTTTATTGGCATCTGTGTTCCACCTTGTCTGGTCTGGATAACAGCATCTGCGAAATGACACAATCTAATTTAAGCTTCAACTGCAACACTTAAAACATCAGACAAAAACACCGGGCATGGACATCTATCTACACAGTTGTGTTCCAAAAACAAAGTGTCAAACCGTCAACGCAGGACATAGTTTGTTCCAAAAAAATATTAATTTGACCTATATCATTTACAACATGAATTGACAGTTATACTTTTCAGGTAGGCTTTTTTCCCCCTATTTGCTACAGAATTGCTACAGAATGCAACTGGAGCCTGTCCTTCAGCTTAGAATGCACAGTTTGTTCATGTGCTTGTGGTGAATGGGTATTATGGATTTAAAACATAGCGAAGAGGATGGTATTGTTTCCTTGATTCATCCACTGTGGTGGCTCTATTGAAAAGGCCCACTCACAGTTTTCATCGCCAGACGGCCCCACAATGGCACAACAAGAGACCTACTCCTTTCCTATCAAACTCTCAGACTTACTAAAACTAGAGGACGTATTCATAATTACAGCCTGTTCTGGGCCTCTATTCCCAGAGCCTTCATTAGCGTTAAAATGTCACTGTTAGTAGCCGAGGTGTTTCCCATATCCTTCGTTAGTAGCTTAACGTGGCTCTTAAAACCTTCGCACATCTACGAGTGACCCAGACCACTCATAGAACAGCCAAAGCGCATTGTTAGATGTTTTGCTGCCCTTCCGCGTCACTCTATTCGCAGAAGATCTCCGCTAAACATCGAACCGATATGGTTAGGCTATCTGTCTGGACTGTGACTGCCGATAACTCAAGAATAATGCTTTTTTTTTTTTTAAATACAGTTTGCCAAAATATTTGCTATTCTTAGAAAAATGTAAACATGCTTCAAATGAAAACCGAGATGACTCCATTAAAATATTCATGGGATTCATGGGCCTATAAAGACTATGTCAATCATATTGAAATCAATGTAATGTTAAATTAATTGAGTTATATTTTAAGATTAGACTAATGTCTGCCTCAGTGTGTCGCATGATGTGTGACAATATGTGCCCAATCTGTGATATACGGCATTATGATTGGGTACGCGTAATAAGACACCTCAAGCAGCCATAGGTGGTAATATCTCTCTAGGAGCTGATCCGTGGTCAGTATTGTGGAATCATTCTAAGGTACGATTTGAATGGAGACAGCTGATTCGAGAGCGTGGCAGCTTTTCTTTCATTACTATCAACGCATGATTTAACGAGCCCACCTAAGAGACTACGTGCTTGTTTTGGGGAAACACTCTTACAAAGTTTGCGCGTAAATAAACGTTGCGTTTGGTACCATTATCATAATGCTTAAAGTTGCATCGAAACTGGGAAACGAGGCCCTGGTCTGAGATGCTGTTTTATAGACAAAATATAAAACAGCACCTGGCTTTCAAACCAATTAAGGTGCATAGACAGTGCAGTAGACTGAAGATGGAAATATATTCAACAACTATTGGTAGGTCAATGGAAGTTTGCTTACAAAAAAAAAAACTCATCTAAATTTGATTGTTAAAAACCAATGCGTTTTTTGGCCCAATGTCTTCACCAGGGTATTATTTAAAGAAAACTTCCATTGTTGTGGTCTAAGGACGCTGATTTCAACATGCTGTGTGGAGGAAGGAACCAGTTCTCCATGACTTCCTGGTTTGTGTGGACTACAACCTCATGATTGGCCTGGATGGTAGTTCTTCTGCACCAAACACACACACACACACACACACGCACACGTGCACACACAAGATTGCTGTTCTCAGTAGAGTAACAGAGACTTTCACCCTGGTTCTCACGACAACACATAGCTAGCAGGCGTCAACATGTTTCTGGTTCAGGGCTGGTTGACTCATCAGATCATTGACCTTAGGGCGATACCTCTCATTAACAGAATTGTCAAGGTGTCTTCTGTTTTAACTCCATTGTTTGTAAATTCATTGTGTAATTGTATCTAGACTTTTAGACACACAATGACGCATTTGAAATGTGCTTGTTTGGAGCAGAAGAGGTTATTCTATTCATCTCTGTTATGTCTTGTGGTATAAGGTAACCAATTACTCAACTCTGTTATGTCTTTGTGGTAAAGGTAACCAATTTAATACATTTCCTTTGATAAAGACTTGTCATACAATAACCTAATAGTAACAATACCACATCTCATAACGACTCTGATTACTAAAACAATAACGTGATCAACAATAATATAACCCAGAATTGCATTTTGGCTAATGTAAAAAAAAAACATCTCTGTTCACCTCACTACATGATTGCTAGCCACATGACAAGCTGTCAATCAAACCAAAGGAAGTTCATGACACGAGGTGCCTTTTGAAAGCTCTCCCCCATCACTGCTTTCAGTGGTCAGCTACTGTCTGTTGTGTCCATCTGCTGCCATTCTGGACCCTGTTGATGAGGCCTGTTTGATGCTGGACATTCTCTTCACCCACAGCACAACAACTTCACCACAGAACACATCAACAGAAAGCGTTTGAACCTGTCAGGATTTGAAGCGTCGTCTTCTGAATGTGACCCTGACTCTGGCAGCTCTTTGATCCCTGCTGCCATGGTGACTGTCTTGACCTATAGCCATTCTGTTCTATTATTTTCACCACTAACACAACACGACTGGTACAATGATGTCCTTCAGCGCTTCTTCCACTGCCTTTCGTACAACAACACACCTGGAGAAACCGTTGAATGCTGTCAGGTCCAGGTCCAAAGTGTCATCTTGACACAGACACAGTCACAGACACAGACACAGACACAGTCACAGACACAGACACAGTCACAGACACAGTCTCAGACACAGTCACAGACACAGTCACAGACACAGACACAGGCACAGTCACAGGCACAGGCACAGGCACAGTCACAGGCACAGACACAGACACAGTCACAGACACAGACACAGGCAGAGGCACAGACACAGACACAGACACAGTCACAGACACAGTCACAGTCACAGACACAGACACAGACACAGGCACAGACACAGACACAGACACAGACACAGACACAGTCTCAGACACAGTCACAGACACAGTCACAGACACAATCACAGACACAGTCACATGCAGTCACAGACACAGTCACAGACACCGGCACAGACACAATCACAGACACAATCACATGCAGACACAGACACAGACTCAGACACAGACTCAACCACAGACTCAGACTCAACCACAGACTCAGACTCAGACACAGACACAGACACAGACACAGTGTCAGACACCAATACAGACACAGACACAGACACAGACACAGTCTCAGACACAGTCTCAGACACAGATACAGATACAGACACAGTCTCAGACACAGACACAGTCTCAGACACAGACACAGACACAGTCTCAGACACAGACACAGACACAGTCACAGACACAATCACAGACACAATCACATGCAGTCACAGACACCGGCACAGACACCGGCACAGACACAGACACAGTCTAGGACACAGACACAGACACAGTCTCAGACACAGTCTCAGACACAGACACAGTCACAGTCACCGACACAGACACAGACACAGACACAGTCTCAGACACAGACACAGACACAGTCACAGTCACAGTCACAGACACAGACACAGACACAGTCACAGACACAGACACAGTCACAGACACAGTCTCCGACACAGTCTCAGACACAGTCTCAGACACAGTCACAGACACAGGCACAGGCACAGTCTCAGACACAGACACAGTCTCAGACACAGACACAGACACAGTCTCGGACACAGACACAGACACAGTCACAGACACATTCACAGACACAGACACAGTCACAGACACAGACACAGACACAGACACAGTCACAGTCACAGTCACAGGCACAGACACAGACACACTCTCAGACACAGACACAGACACAGTCACAGACACAGACACAGACACAGACACAGGCACAGGCACAGTCACAGGCACAGGCACAGTCACAGGCACAGGCACAGTCACAGGCACAGACACAGACACAGTCACAGACACAGACACAGACACAGGCAGAGGCACAGACACAGACACAGACACAGGCACAGACACAGACACAGACACAGACACAGTCTCAGACACAGTCACATACACAGTCACAGACACAATCACAGACACAGTCACATGCAGTCACAGACACCGGCACAGACACCGGCACAGACACAATCACAGACACAATCACATGCAGACACAGACACAAACACAAACACAGACACAGACTCAGACACAGACTCAACCACAGACTCAGACACAGACACAGACACAGTCTCAGACACCGATACAGACACAGACACAGACACAGTCTAAGACACAGTCTCAGACACAGATACAGTCACAGACACAGACACAGACACAGTCTCAGACACAGACACAGACACAGTCTCAGACACAGACACAGACACAGTCTCAGACACAGACACAGACACAGTCACAGACACAATCACAGACACAATCGCATGCAGTCACAGACACCGGCACAGACACCGGCACAGACACAGACACAGTCTCAGACATAGACACAAACACAGTCTCAGACACAGTCTCAGACACAGACACAGTCACAGACACAGACACAGACACAGACACAGTCTCAGACACAGACACAGACACAGTCTCAGACACAGTCACAGTCACAGTCACAGACACAGACACAGACACAGTCACAGACACAGACACAGTCACAGACACAGTCTCCGACACAGACACAGACACAGACACAGTCACAGTCACAGACACAGTCACAGTCACAGACACAGTCACTGTCACAGACACAGACACAGTCTCAGACACCGAAACAGATACAGGCACAGACACAGACACAGACACAGACACAGTCACAGACACAGACACAGTCTCAGACACAGTCTCAGACACAGACACAGAAACAGACACAGACACAAACACAGACACAGACACAGACACAGTCACAGACACAGACACAGACACAGACACAGGCACAGGCACAGTCACAGGCACAGGCACAGTCACAGGCACAGGCACAGTCACAGGCACAGACACAGACACAGTCACAGACACAGACACAGACACAGGCAGAGGCACAGACACAGACACAGACACAGGCACAGACACAGACACAGACACAGACACAGTCTCAGACACAGTCACATACACAGTCACAGACACAATCACAGACACAGTCACATGCAGTCACAGACACCGGCACAGACACCGGCACAGACACAATCACAGACACAATCACATGCAGACACAGACACAAACACAAACACAGACACAGACTCAGACACAGACTCAACCACAGACTCAGACACAGACACAGACACAGTCTCAGACACCGATACAGACACAGACACAGACACAGTCTAAGACACAGTCTCAGACACAGATACAGTCACAGACACAGACACAGACACAGTCTCAGACACAGACACAGACACAGTCTCAGACACAGACACAGACACAGTCTCAGACACAGACACAGACACAGTCACAGACACAATCACAGACACAATCGCATGCAGTCACAGACACCGGCACAGACACCGGCACAGACACAGACACAGTCTCAGACATAGACACAAACACAGTCTCAGACACAGTCTCAGACACAGACACAGTCACAGACACAGACACAGACACAGACACAGTCTCAGACACAGACACAGACACAGTCTCAGACACAGTCACAGTCACAGTCACAGACACAGACACAGACACAGTCACAGACACAGACACAGTCACAGACACAGTCTCCGACACAGACACAGACACAGACACAGTCACAGTCACAGACACAGTCACAGTCACAGACACAGTCACTGTCACAGACACAGACACAGTCTCAGACACCGAAACAGATACAGGCACAGACACAGACACAGACACAGACACAGTCACAGACACAGACACAGTCTCAGACACAGTCTCAGACACAGACACAGAAACAGACACAGACACAAACACAGTCTCAGACACAGACACAGAAACAGACACAGTCTCAGACACAGACACAGTCTCAGACACAGTCTCAGACACAGACACAGTCTCAGACAAAGACACAGTCACAGTCTCAGACACATTCTCAGACACAGTCACAGACACAGACACAGTCTCAGACACAGACACAGTCTCAGACACCGATACAGACACAGACACAGTCTCAGACACAGACACAGACACAGTCACAGACACAGTCACAGACACAGTCACAGACACAGACACAGACACAGTCTCAGACACAGACACAGACACAGTCTCAGACACAGACACAGTCTCAGTCACAAAGACAGCCACAGACACAGTCACAGACAGTCACTTTCGCAGACACAGACACAGACACAGACATAGTCCCAGACACAGACACAGACACAGACACAGTCTCAGACACAGTCACAGACACCGACACAGACACAGTCTCAGAAACAGACACAGACACAGTCTCAGACACAGACACAGTCTCAGACACCGATACAGACACAGACACAGACACAGTCTCAGACACAGACACAGACACAGACACAGACACAGTCACAGACACAGTCACAGACACAGTCTCAGACACAGTCTCAGACACAGACACAGACACAAACACAGTCTTAGACACAGACACAGACACAGTCTCAGACAAAGTCCCAGACACAGACACAGTCACAGACACAGTCTCAGACACAGACACAGTCTCAGACACAGACACAGACACAGTCTCAGTCACAGAGACAGCCACAGACACAGTCACAGACAGTCACAGTCGCAGACACAGACACAGACACAGACATAGTCTCAGAGACAGACACAGACACAGACACAGACACAGGCACAGACACAGACACAATCACATGCAGTCACAGACACAGACACAGACACAAACACAAACACAAACAAAGACACAGACTCAGACACAGACTCAACCACAGACTCGGACTAAACCACAGACTCAGACTCAGACACAGACACAGACACAGAAACAGTCACAGTCACAGACACAGACACACACACACACACAGACACAGACACAGACACAGTCACAGACACAATCACAGGCAGTCACAGACACATACACAGACACGGGCACAGACACAGAGACAGCCACAGACACAGTCTCAGAGACAGACACAGTCACAGACTCAGACACAGACACAGAAACAGTCACAGACACAGTCACAGCCACACACACAGACACAGGCACAGACACAGACACAGTCTCAGACACAGACACAGCCACAGACACAGTCACAGACAGTCACAGTTGCAGACACAGGCAGTTCAGGATCTGACTCTTCTACATTTCAAACTCGATACCAACAATTCTCTAACAATTTCTCTCTGTGTCTGTCTATGCCTGCAGTCTGTACTCAGATGTGAAGTTATTGTCAGTCATTAAGCAGGAGTAACCCAGCCTCCAGCCTCCTCTTGTCCCCTCGCTGGTTCTCTCTCAGGTGAGTAGGGTTGTGCCCTAAATGGCACCCTATTCCCTGTGTAGTGCACTACTTTTGACCCAAATGGCACCCTATTCCCTGTGTAGTGCACTACTTT
Source organism: Oncorhynchus mykiss (assembly GCF_013265735.2). Taxonomy (NCBI): domain Eukaryota; kingdom Metazoa; phylum Chordata; class Actinopteri; order Salmoniformes; family Salmonidae; genus Oncorhynchus; species Oncorhynchus mykiss. The sequence continues at coordinate 95,332,397 of NC_048569.1, read as the reverse complement.
TGACCCAAATGGCACCCTATTCCCTGTGTAGTGCACTCCTGTTAACCAGTGCACGGCATAGGGAATAGGGTGCCATTTTGGAAGCAACTCAGAAGTGCGTGCGATGTCCACAAACCCTTTATCCTGCTAGGGTTCACTTAAAGGTAATTCAATTTATGAACGTTAACGTTCAGATCACAGAGTCATTATTCTAAACAAAAAGGTAATGAAATGTTAAATAAAGCCAGTTGCAATGAATCGTTAGTTAGTCTGGAGAAAAGCGATTTGCAGTGGCCCTCATGGGACGTCCTCTAAACGATAGCAGACTGGATGGAGTTAAAGATCCGTTAGGTAATGACTGACTGTTCATCAAAAAACACTGGGAGAAGCTTGGAAATAAATGAAAAAAAATCAGGCACACTTTCCACACTTCCACATTTCAACGTGCAATTTCATGTGATTTGTTATACTTGCTTGTCTGATGAAGCAC
>NC_048569.1:95319428-95326928 GCF_013265735.2 Oncorhynchus mykiss | reverse complement strand
AAAATCCTGCAATGTGATTTTCTGGATTCTTTTTCTCATTTTGTCTGTCATAGTTGAAGTGTACCTATGATGAAAATTACAGGCCTCTCTCATCTTTTTAAGTGGGAGAACTTGCACAATTGGTGGCTGACTAAATACTTTTTTGCCCCACTGTATGTATCTGTTGGTCACAGATACCTTGAAAAAAGGTACGGGTGTGGATCAGAACCAGTCAGTTTCTGGAGGGACCACCATTTGCCTCATGTAGCGCAACACATCTCCTTCATCAGGCTGTTGTTTGTGGCCTGTGGAATGTTGTTCCACTCCTCTTCAATGGCTGTGCGAAGTTTCTGGATATTGGTGGGAACTGGAACACGCTGTCGTACATGTCGATCCAGAGCATCCCAAACATGCTCAATGGGTGACTTGTCTGGTGAGTATGCAGGCCATGGAAGAACTGGGATATTTTCAGCTTCCAGGAATTGTGTCCAGATCCTCACGACATGGGGCTGTGCATTATCATGCTTAAACATGAGGTGATGGTGGTGGATGAATGGCATGACAACGGGCCTTAGGATTTCGCAAAAATGCTTTTGGTTGGTTGTCCATAGCTTATGCCTGTCCATACCATAACCCCACCGCCACCATGGGGCACTCTGTTCATAATGTTGACATCAGCAAACCGCTCGCCCAAACGTTGCCATCTGCTCGGTACAGTTGAAACCAGGATTCATCCGTGAAGAGCACACTTCTCCAGCGTGACAGTGGCCATCGAAGGTAAGCATTTGCCAGTGATGTCGGTTACGAGGCCAAACTGCTGTTAGGTCAAGACCCTGATGAGGATGACCAGCACGCAGATGAGCTTCCCTAAGACGGTTTCTGTGCAGAAGTCTTTCAGTTGTGAAAACACACAGTTTCATCAGCCGTCCAGGTGGCTGGTCTCAGATGATCCCGCCGGTGAAGAACCCGGATGTGGAGGTCCTTGGCTGATGTGGTTACATGTGGTCTGCAGTTGTGAGGCCAGTTGAACATACTGCCAAATTCTCTAAAACAATGTTGGAGGTGGCTTATGGTAGAGAAATTAACATTAAATTATCTGGCAACAGCTCTGGTGGATATTCCTGCAGTCAGCATGCCAATTGCACCTGTGTAATGATCATGCAGTTTACATTTTTTTTAAAAGCTTCTTGATATGCCACACCTGTTAGGTGGATGGATTATCTGGGCCAAAGGAGGAAACACTTAAAAATGACACAGTCAGACGACACAGTCAAACAGGCATGTAAAACAGATGTGTGCACAACAGTTGAGAGAAATAAGCTTGATGTGCATATGGAACATTTCAAGGATCTGTTCATTTCAGCTCATGGAACATGGGACCCACACTTTAAATGTTGCGTTTATATTTTTTTGCTCAGTATATTTCATCGATTTACCTTTTGTCTTTTGACTGCATAGGAAAATAAAGGACTCCAATGAGGATATAAGTTTAATACTCTCCCTTCTGCCACGCAGAAGGAAACATAATGGACAGCATTGTAATTACTAAGCAGCACGGAGCAGGTTTATCACTTAGCAGGGCTGTCTTCATTATGCCAATTAATTATATCGGCAAATACGTTCTGGTTCAGGTAGCACTGTTGATGATTGAGATACACTGTAGAGACATATTATCATTGCCGGTGTAATTCGCGGTCGTTCGTTGAAGCAACGAGGTCTGTTTTTAGATATCCTCCTATTACGCCGTACAAGACTTCATTCATTCACAGTTTTTGATTGTTGCAATTGATTCCAAAACAGGTTCATTGTGTTTTTTATGCAGCTCCCATCAACTCGCCTCTCTTTTTTTTTTTTCCCCCACTAGAGTTGTGAGGCATCGTTTTGAACGAGACAGGTAATATCTGTGTGTGTGTGTGTGTGTGTACTGAATGGGGAGTGATGGAAGACATCTACAGTTGGTGTCAGAAGTAAGGATCCAAAAACTGTACAATTGGTGAATGACATATGTAGTATTTATCATTTGCACTGACTAAGTACACCATAGGTTCAGCATGGGCTCAAACCTACTCAGTTGGTATTGGGAATCATGAATAGGCTTGACTAGAACACTGACCAGATCACTGACCAGACCACTGACCAAATCACTGACCAAATCACTGACCAGATCACTGACTAGATCACTGACCAGATCACTGACCAGATCACTGACCAGATCACTGACCCGATCACTGACTGGATCACTGACCAGATCACTGACCAGATCACTGACCAGACCACTGACCAGATCACTGACCAAATCACTGACCAGATCACTGACCAAATCACTGACCAGATCACTGACCAGATCACTGACCAGACCACTGACCAAATCACTGACCAGATCACTGACCAGACCACTGACCAGACCACTGACCAAATCACTGACCAAATCACTGACCAGATCACTGACTAGATCACTGACCAAATCACTGACCAGATCACTGACCAAATCACTGATCAGATCACTGACCAAATCACTGACCAAATCACTGACTAGATCGCTGAGGGTGAGTATTGGAGAAGCTGCAGTGACCACTAACACTGCACCATAGCAGGGTACTTCATAGGATGACTTTGTCTCTCTTGAAAATGTCAAGACGTAATTGATATTTCTCACCGGCCATTTTATCTCTGTGTCTCTGTACCATGTTCGAGATTCTAAGATCCATCAAGGTTCACATTGACCTTTACTAGGGCTCTCTCTCTCTCTCTCTCTCTCTCTCTCTCTCTCTCTCTCTCTCTCTACCCTCTCTCTCTCTCTCTCTCTCTCTCTACCCCCTCTCTCTCTCTACGCTCTCTCTCTCTCTCTCTCTCTCTCTCTCTCTCTACCCCCCTCTCTCTCTCTCTCTCTCTCTCTCTCTACCCCCCCCCCTCTCTCTCTCTCTCTCTCTCTACCCCCCCCTCTCTCTCTCTCTCTCTCTCTCTCTACCATCTCCCTCTCTCTCTCTCTCTCTCTCTCTACCATCTCCCTCTCTCTCTCTCTCATCCCATTTATACCTGGTTCTAAGATACATCCTTTTGTCCTGATCTTTTCCACATTCAGATTGTGCCCACATTTTCAGACAGGTGTAGACGATGAAAAGATGCATTGTGATCAGATCTTCCTAAACATCTTCGGAGGTAGTCAGACACGCATTGTATCTGGATATCTTACAACTGTGGATGGATCTGGACAGTGAAACCACTTCAATCATCATTATCTTGCCTTTTAAAACATTGGCAGGTTGCACAATTGACTTATGACATCAATATGTCTTACAATAAATAAATACATATTATTTTGATAGAGTAGCAGTTAAATCATTTGCATAAATGGAGGGACCAGGAAATGTTGTCGCAGTTCAGGGACAGTGGACAGATAACAGACATGTTTTAATACCATGTGTTTCTGGAAATGTGGGCACAGTCTGAACATCAGGACAAAGGACGCATGTTAGCGCCAGGTATAAACAAGACTTCTGTCTCTTTCTCTGAAAATAGCCAAACAGCTTTTCAAAGGCCTGTCGGTCTCTCCTCTTATCCTGCTTCTTTGATGAGGTTTATTTTTTTATTTTTTTTGAGAAACACCTTTTGGGGGGGGGGTGTCTTGTGGTCTCAGGCTCTCTATAGATGATTTACACAGCACTTAAAGGACAGATGTGGTTTTAGTCTGTTCATAATACCAGCACATGGCTTATACAGTAGTGAATCCATTCCTGTGGTTAGACAAGACTCAATAGTGGATTAAGATTTAACAAAGACTTAAGAACGGATGTACTTTTACATTTCCTATTCCACTTGCATGTTCTCTGCCTCTTTTAAGGTCCCAGTTCTTTCCTTTCTCTGGTGTGGATGTGGCCGGGTGTGTCAGTACAGATCAAGCATAGCTCCATTGCGGGCCCAGGGAAGTGAAGAAAGGGTGGAACTGCCCCCCGGGGACTTCTGGCTGTGGTGTCTGAGTGCTTCACAACAACATGTAACAACACCCTGACACACTCTCACCTAATCACCTTTTCTTAAAGCCAAGATGTGAAGTACATCTTCAACAGAAGTAGGGCATTACTAGTACCGGTACTTCCTATTGGTAAGAGGAAGGTGTTAAAACTCCAACCCGGGCAATAAAAACATGTTTTAAAACATTTATGTTCCTTCTTGGCAAAGATTTTTATTTTATTTTAAATCCAGGTTGTTTGAAATTCCACATTGAGTTAGGCTACAACTCAATCTACGTTTAGACCACAGAGTGTGTAATAGTAGTTAAACTGATCCCAAAACAGCTCATTGAAAATGATCCTGGCTTGAGTTGGCCTCCAATAGCAGCCAGTGGATTTTTGATGGAAGAGTTTGTATTCTTCAAGTAAGTTTCTGTGTGTAAAATATTACTGTTACTGTTTTTTTTTCCAAAGTTTCCTTTTACATTTTGTTTTGTTTTATCCCGCGTACGTCCTCTGGATGTTTCACATTTATCGATTTCAATTTTCATTCCGTCTCAGTCCGTCACGTTTTTCTTTTGTTCGGAATTCCCTATCATGACCAAGCATGTCTCCTCTTTCACTTATTTCTGCCAATATGGAATGCACTTCCACTCGTCCAGAACATGACACGTACACAGCATTTCTATTCATCTTAAGTATAAAGAGATTTTTTACACCGCTTCTCAAGGCCAGTGTTCTGTATGTTGTTGAGTCAAAAGTGCCGCCATTTTGTCTTTTATTGATTTTTTTTCCAGCAGAAAGGCTGTATTTTATTACAACAATATGAGGAACTGAATAAATACTTGTTTCCAAGCATACTCCATTATGTCGTACCTCCGAAGATTATTGTGCAGGAGAAATAGAAAGGCTTTGTTGAAATTCCGGCTCTTTCTTTCACTCTTTGTTGTTGTTGTACACAACCTTAAAAAACAAATCTCCTCTCTTTCTTCTGAAGACCCGAAAGCCCTCTTAAAAAAAAAAATACCTCCAGAGTCCACCGTTTGTTAAATTAGAACATTCCAAAAGATATCAATGGTTAGAAGGTTTCGTTATCACTGTTTTCACACAAACAAAACGTTTCTTTGTGTGCAGACAAAGTATTGCGGACACCTCTGTAGTCTCCGGGAAAAATCTACAAAACAAACTTTACATGACAACCACCGGGTATCACCCCCTCTGTGTTTGAAAAAAAAAACGGATTGTGTGTTTTTATTTGACTGTGTTTTTTTTCTTCTCACCTACCTTGTTTTAAGAACGCAAAAAAAAAAGGGAAAGCCCTTTGTGTAACGGATCTCGTCCTCCTCTTCTGAGGAGGAGTAGCGAGAAGGATCGGAGGACCAATGCGCGGCGTGGTAAGTGTCCATAATATATCAAAACACAACAGAACACTGGAACAAAACCATGAACGTGAATAAACGAAACAGTCCCGTGTGGTAACAAACACTGACACGGAAGACATTCACCCACAACTCAAAAGTGAAACCAGGCTACCTAAGTATGATTCTCAATCAGGGACAACGATTGACAGCTGCCTCCGATTGACTACCATACTAGGCTGAACACAGAAATCCCAAATTATAGAAAAATGAACATAGACAACCCACCCAACTCACGCCCTGACCATACTAAAACAAAGACATAGCAAAGGAACTAAGGTCGGAACGTGACACTCTGTGTGAAAGCAGTTCTTCATCAGGAGGGATGGAAGCACTAGCACACAGACCAATGAAGGTCTGTGACGTTTAAGATGAGAGAGGACACTCGTTTCTTTTTTTATGAGCGTGGCCTTATTTCTATTACAGAATATTGGATAACTTTCATTAATATTCAAGTCACCCAGCTCAAATATAACATTGATAGATTAAGGCTTCTACATGATACTCAAATGTTCTCTGTAAACATCATGAGGTTGCTACAATCTAGCCTTTGAGTGAAAGTTTACAACGTAGGTGCAAAGATCGAGAGAAAAATGAGAGTAATCGAGGTGACAGACAGTAACACATTCAATACCAATCATTAGTAATCATTTGTCCAACAGTTGCAAACTACAGTTTCTATTGGACAAATTCAGGTATGTTTATCCCCGTTCCGTTCTGTTTCATTTGCTTCTGTTTAAGAAATGTTTTTCAACAGAATCAGTGGAATGAATATACCCCCTGATCACACGCAAACACAGTTCACTTTCATAGCAGCCACATACAAACAGCATGAACATTTTGTTCATTGTATAATTCCTCCTCACATCCAAGCCCTCTCCTCCTCTCACCGTTTCCCTTCATTTGTGGACTTTAGTGCGCAACACATCAGCTGTCTGGGACTAGGCGAAAAAAAACCTTTGCAAGCCAAACCTTACCTCTAACTTCTACACACAGCCTACATTGTTGTCACCATATTAACATCATAGTCAACGTAGCATCTAGAACTACTGTAAACATACTACAATCATGCAGTACAGTCAGCAAGGAGTGTATCAGTTACACCGTTGGGGCTCAGTGGCAATACATAAATAAAACCTTGACTTTGAAGAGTTCTGGTGTTGGATAGCCATAGCCAGCTAGCTAACATAGCATCCTGTTCTGTTTGAGCCGGGTGTTTGAGTAGGCTAAACTAACTAGCTGCATTCTAAATGCGACTACCGACCTGTAGCACTCACGCCTGTAGCCATGAAGTGCTTTAAAAAGCTGGTCATGGCTCACATCAACACCATTATCCCAGAAACACTAGACCCACTCCAATTTTCATATCGCCCTAACAGATCCACAGATGATGCAATCTCTATTGCACTCCACACTGGCCTTTCCCACCTGGACAAAAGGAACACCTATGTGAGAATGCTATTCATTGACTACAGCTCAGCTTTCAACACCATAGTGCCCTCAAACCTCATCAATAAGCTAAGGACCCTGGGACTAAACACCTCCCTCTGCAACTTGATCCTGGACTTCTTGACGGGCCGCCCCCAGGTGGTGAGGGTAGGTAACAACACATCCGCCACACTGATCCTCAACACAGGGGCCCCTCAGGGCTGCGTGCTCAGTCCCCTCCTGTACTCCTTGTTCACTCATGACTTCTCGGCCAGGCACGACTCCAACACCATCATTAAGTTTGAAGATGCAGTGATCAACTGTGATCACCGACAATGACGTGACAGCCTATAGGGAGGAAGTCAGAGACCTGGCCGTGTGGTGCCAGGACAACAAACCCCTCAACCCCCTCAACGTGATCAAGACAAAGGAGATGATTGTGGACTACAGGAAAAAGAGGACCGAGCATGCCCCCATTCACATCAGTCCCTATCATATAGGGTTACCCCACAGTCCCTATCATATAGGGTTACCACACAGTCCCTATCATAGAGGGTTACCCCACAGTCCCTATCATAGAGGGTTACCCTATCATAGAGGGTTACCCTATCATAGAGGGTTGCACCACAGTCCCTATCACAGAGGGTTACCCCACAGTCCCTATCATAGAGGGTTACCCCACAGTCCCTATCATAGAGGGTTACCCCACAGTCCCTATCATAGAG
>NC_048569.1:95226928-95314428 GCF_013265735.2 Oncorhynchus mykiss | reverse complement strand
TTAGTTTAGGTTAGGTCTATAGTCTATAGCGCGCTACTCTTGACCATGGTCATAGGGTTAACACAGCCCATGCTTCCTGTACCAGCCAGCAACAGACATAGCCCCCAAGAGAACAGAGACCTGGGTATATGGTCTGCATCCCGCCTGTATCCCCGCCCAGTCGCTGAGATGAGCACCAAGGTCTTTCCCCCTGTGAGTGGAGGAGAATAGAGAAGGTATTCCACAAAGCTGATGAGGTCCCGAGGTTAAGACCAGGCTTTTGTTAGGGGACAATCACTTCCTATTTACCTGCCGGCTCCTGCTTTTCTTCTCCAGCCAACTGTGAAAACCAACTGTCTACCTTTGACCAGAGCCATAGGCTTTTTGGTTTGTTTTAGACAAATAGGGCCATAGGGCTCTGGTCAAAAGTAGTGCACTATATAGGGAATAGGGTGCCTTATACAGGGAATAGGGTGCACTATACAGGGAATAGGGTGCCATAGGGCTCTGGTCAAAAGTAGTGCACTATACAGGGAATAGGGTGCACTATATAGGGAATAGGGTGCACTATATAGGGAATAGGGTGCTATTTGGGACACAGCCCCAGGTCATTGTCTCTGTGACAAATAGAGGTTCTGCGTTGGGATTCGCTTGCTTGCACCTCAATGGAGCCCTTGTGGAGGGGGCGTGTGGTGGGATGGGTTCTCCGTGGCCCGTGATCTTGTGGTCCTCCTGTCAAAAAAAATTCAGGAAAAGCTTTTCTTAGGCTGGACTTGAGAGGTTTTGGGTTCTGTTAACCATCTACGTGTTATCTAGTACAGCTAAAAATCAGTCTAATTGGAAGAAATGTCACATCCAACATTTTATAAAGGCTGGACGAACTGAAAACAATCACATTTCCTACGACAAATCTCATTTCTCATTTGTCTGATTGTAGAGCCAAAAAAGCTTTGGCCAGATCCTAATGTCAATCTGTATTTAAACAGCAGTATAAACTGATGTCCTGTAATGTAGATCTGATGTGAATCTGTATTTAAACAGCAGTATAAACTGATGTCCTGTAATGTAGATCTGATGTGAATCTGTATTTAACAGCAGTATAAACTGATGTCCTGTAATGTAGATCTGATGTGAATCTGTATTTAAACAGCAGTATAAACTGATGTCCTGTAATGTAGATCTGATGTGAATCTGTATTTAAACAGCAGTATAAACTGATGTCCTGTAATGTAGATCTGATGTGAATCTGTATTTAAACAGCAGTATAAACTGATGTCCTGTAATGCAGATCTGATGTGTCTCCTGTTTGTATGTGTTTATACATTCTGTTTTAACAACTCTACAGATATGGTGACCGCCAGACAGACAGATAGCCAGCCAGTCAAGTCAGCCAGCCAGTCAAGAGGTGACCACTAGCCAGTCAAGAGGTGACAAGACCGACGCAACCAGCCGTGACCGGGAGTCCCAATGGGGCGGCGCACAATTGGCCCGGCGTTGTCCGGGTTAGAGGAGGGTTTGGCCCAGCGTTGTCCGGGTTAGAGGAGGGGTTGGCCCAGCGCTGTCCGGGTTAGAGGAGGGTTTGGCCGGGGCGGCTTTACTTGGCTCATCGTGCTCTAGCGACTCCTTGTGGCGGGCCGGGCGCCTGCAAGCTGACTTCGGTTGTCAGTTGAACAGTGTTTCCTCCGACACATTGGTGCAACTGGCTTCCGTTAAAGCGATCGGGTGTTAAGAAGCGCGGCTCGGCGCGTTATGTTTCGGAGGACGATGACTCGACCATCACCTCTCCCGAGTCCGTTGGAGAGTTGCAGCGATGAGACAAGATCGTAATTGGATTGCAATTGGACATAAAAAAAACAAAAGAGGTGACCACCAGCCAGCCAGTCAAGAGGTGACTGCCAGCCAGCCAGTCATGAGGTGACTGCCAGCCAGTCATGAGGTGACTGCCAGCCAGTCAAGAGGTGACTGCCAGCCAGTCAAGAGGTGACTGCCAGTCAGGCAGACAGACAGACAGACAGACAGACAGTGAAGAGGTGACCACCAACCAGCCAGCCAGTCAAGAGGTGACCACCAACCAGCCAGCCAGTCAAGAGGTGACCACCAACCAGCCAGCCAGTCAAGAGGTGACCACCAACCAGCCAGCCAGTCAAGAGGTGACTGTGAGACAGCCAGCCAGTCAAGCGGTGACTGTGAGACAGCCACCCAGTCAAGAGGTGACCACCAGCCAGCCAGCCAGTCAAGAGGTGACCACCAGCCAGCCAGCCAGTCAAGAGGTGACCACCAGCCAGCCAGCCAGTCAAGAGGTGACCACCAACCAGCCAGCCAGTCAAGAGGTGACCACCAACCAGCCAGCCAGTCAAGAAGTGACTGTGAGACAGCCAGCCAGTCAAGAGGTGACCACCAGCCAGCCAGCCAGTCAAGAGGTGACCACCAGCCAGCCAGCCAGTCAAGAGGTGACCACCAACCAGCCAGCCAGTCAAGAGGTGACCACCAACCAGCCAGCCAGTCAAGAGGTGACTGTGAGACAGCCAGCCAGTCAAGAGGTGACCGCCAGTCAGACAGACAGACAGACAGACAGGCAGACAGACAGACAACAAGGGAGTGCCTGTTAGCCAGTCAGACACAGACAGACAGACAGACAGACAGACAAACAGGCAGACAGACAGACAGACAGGCAGACAGACAACAAGGGAGTGCCTGTTAGCCAGTCAGACACAGACAGACAGACAGACAGACAGACAGACAGACAGACAGACAGACAGACAGGCAGGCAGACAGGCAGACAGACAGACAGACAACAACAGACAGACAGACAGACAACAAGGAGTGCCTGTCAGCCTGCCAGCCAGTCCATGGAGTGCCAATGTGCAGGCAGGAGGCATTGCCATACCATTCAACCCACTCACCAAATCTTTGTGTTCTCTCACTGATCCACTGGTGTCATGGTCTGAACATGGTGGATATGGGAAAAGACCACTGGTGTCATGATATAATGCAATGGGTTACTATCCAACGAGGTGTTGTAATCCACATTACTCTGCGGGTGAAGAGCAATAGAGGCCATGCCTGATGGGACCAGCGTGGTCCTGTGAGGGTCAGTTGGTGAGAGCATTAGGCTAGCAACGGCAAAGTTATGGTTTAAATTCCTGTAGGGAACACACACAGTGACTTGAGAAAGTATTCACACCCCTTGACTTATTCCACATTTTGTTGTGTTACAGCCTGAATTTAAAATGAATTCAATTGAGATTGTGTCTCATTGGCCTACACATAATACCCCATAATGTCAACGTGGGATTATGTTTTTAGAAATGTTTTTCAAATTCATTTAAAATGAAAAGATGAAATGTCTTGAGTCAATAAGTATTAAATTCTTTTGTTATGGCAATCCTAAATAAGTTCAGGAGTACAAATGCGCTTAACAAGTCCCATGATAAATTGCATGGACTTTTGAATGACTACCTCATCTATATACCGCACACATACAATTATCTGTAAGGTCCCTCATTCGAGCAGTGAATTTCAAACACAGATTCAACTATAAAGACCAGGGAGGTTTTCCAATGCCTCTCAAAGAAGGGAACCTATTGGGAGATGGGTAAAAATAAAAAACAGATATTGAATATCCTTTTGATAATTGTGAAGCTATTAATTACACTTTGGATGGTGTATCAATACACCCAGTCACTACAAATATACAGGCATCCTTCCGTACTCAGTTGCCAGAGAGGAAGGAAACCACTCAGGGATTTCACCATGAGGCCAATGGTGATTTTAAAACAGTTACAGAGTTTAATGGCTGTGATAGGAGAAAACTGAGGATGGATCAACAACATTGTAATTTCTCCACAATTACTAACCTAAAATGACAGAGTGAAAGGTAGGAAGCTAGTACAGAATAAAAATATTCTAAAACATGCATCCTGTTTGCAACAAGACAGTAACGTAAAACTGCAGAAAATGTGGCAAAGGAATGAACTTCATGTCCTGAATACAAAGAGTTGTGTTTGGGGCAAATCCAACACAACTCGTCCCTGAATAGCACTCTTCATATGTTAATGTATAGTGGTGGCTTCATCATGTTATGGGTATGCTTGTCATTGGCAAGGACTAGGGATTTCTTTTTTGGGGGGAGGGATAAGCACAGTCAAAATCCTAGAGGAAAACCAGGTTCAGTCTGCTTTCCAATAGAACCTGGGAGATAAAGTCACCTTTCAGCAGGACAATAACCTAAAACACAAGGTCAAATATACACTGGAGTTGCTTACCAAGGCAACATTGAATGTTCCTGAGTGGCCGAGTTACAGTTTTGACTGACTTAAATCGTCTTGAAAATCTATGGCAAGACTTGAAAATGGCTGTCTAGCAAAGATCAACAACCATCGACAGCTTGAAGAATTAAAAAAAATATATATTTTTACAATCCAGGTGTACAAAGCTCTTAAGAGACTTACCCAGAAAGACTCACAGCTGTAATCGCTGCCAAGGGTGGTTCTAACATGAATTGACTCAGGGGTGTGAATACTTACGTAAATTAAATATTTATGTATTTCATTTTCTATACATTTTGAAAAATTGCAACAACAAAAAAAACATGTTTTCACTTTCTCATTATGGGGCATTGTGTGTAAAATAAATCTATTGAATCCATGTCGAATTCCAGCTGTAACACAACAAAATGTTGAATAAGTCAAAGGCCCTGTACATATGAAGGCCCTGTACATATGAAGGCCTTGTACATATGAAGGCCCTGTACATATGAAGGCCCTGTACATACTGTATACTGTTCCCTAAAATGTATTCATTCACTGCACTGTGGCATAGAAGCGAACCAATATGACACGTTTGTCTTTCTGAGTCACATCTCACCGGAACTCCGGATCTCTTGGAACTCTAAAGGGGGTTTCTCTACAGCTTTTTTGTTTTGTTTGTTGAGACAATAAAACACATGGTTTAACATGAACATGGGGTGATTTACTCCAATCCTCGGTCATCCAGCTAAATGTTGTTCTGTGGTGAGAAATTGTTAAGTAGAAGGCAAATCCCAAATTACACCCTATTGCCTGTCAAAAGTAGTGCACTGCTTAATAGGTAATAGGATGTTGTTTGGGACACAGATCTGATCTCTGTGTGCTGGTCCTCTCAAAGTCAACTGATAGCTGGCCCTCAGGGCCCCTGGAGCCCTGTCTCTCCCCTGTCTCCGCCTTCCTCCCTGCTCCTAATCCTGCAGTAATGGTTAGTGAGTGGTGGAGACCCAGAGGAAGAGCCAGCGGCCTGCGAGTGGAAATCCCAGCCGGAGTGGGAGTGTTGCGCTTGGAGGAGTGCTCAGCGAAGCGCACCAGAGAGGAGAGAGACACGGAGCCCCCCCCCACCCACGCCATGCGGAGCGCACCCAACGCTCAAGGTGACCTAGCAATGCTCACACACACACACATGCGCATAAGCACACACACACACACGCACACTTTGGTCAAAAGAAGTGTGAGGTTTATAGAGAAAAGGGAAACCTATTTTTCTGAAGATTTTACGGGGATAATTTTGATATTACCGGTTTCAGAATCCAGTGTACAGGTAGGCCACAGGAAGACAATTTTTTATTTAAGTAAGTATAAGTAAGCTGTTTCCATGAAAACAAAGCTATTTCTCTACCTGACTTAGTTCTACATTATGTTGTGTTATAATGTCTGTTCCTTGGACCCTGTCCTCTTTCTGGGTTTGTTTTTCTCTTGTCTTTTCTTCTGTTGTAAAGCAGAACTGAACAGTAGGAGGATTCACTCCAGGCCTCAGACAGGCACCACTTTGAGGTATGGCCGATACACAGAGAGAGAGACACACACACAGACCTGAGCCATAAACAGAAACAAACCATATGGAAACTACTTCCAATTGTACCACACTGTTTGACGGTTTCTGGGGTTGGGTTGTCGGGGTCGTTAGGAGGGTGTGTGTGTGTGTGTGTGTGTGTGTGTGTTTGTATGTGTGTGTGTGTGTGTGCTGTGTGTCTGTGTGTCTTTATGTCTGTGGTCGGGGTGAAGGCTCATGATATGATATAATCGAACATGAAATTTATTCTTTCACTCAGCTGATAAGTGATTTACAGCACATTTACTACTGTTTAGCTACAGTGTGTCCCGGGTTCCAACTTTACTGATGACTAAACAAGCTCATCTCAGAAGATTTACACATTTTAAAGGCTCATACAGGCTTGTAACAAGTTGTAAAACACCACACCTGCAGGCTTTCAGTCAACTGTTACAAAAACAGTTTTCATTTGTTTCTATTTGAAAAATGTGAAATTCTCCTAGAAGCCAGGAGTCACCCAAGAGAGGCCATGTCCCTGTCAAAGACACCATCAGTGTTTAGTCCCCCCCAGGTCCTCTTGGGGCCACTTCCTGCCATTAGCTAGTGTCTAAAGAGGTGTCTCTGTCTCAGCCAAGCCTGACCCCTGATCTCTGACCACACCAAATGTTAGAGTAGGCTGCTTTTGTCCCTGTCGTAGGAGAACAATGTGGAGGAGACAGCCTGGACAGTTAGTCAGACAGAGAGTGCCTATCCACTTGAAACTCATCTCTATCACGGACGTCCCTTAGATGAACCTCACTGAATGTGGTATTGACATCTCAAAAAACAAGGAAGCATGGAGGATGAGGTGTAAATGGTGTGGGAGTGCAAGGAAACAAGGAAAACGTTAACTACTAAATGTTTGCTTATGTAACGGTGATGCGCAAAGTCATCTTCTCCTCATGAACCGTGCGTCAGATTCAATCCAGATTTGGTTTTTAGACTCATGATTACACAGAAAGGAAGATAGTTCCTACATGATGGAGTGCTTGCTTTTTGTTATTCAACTGATCTCGTGTCATTTCTGTCATCTCGTGAACCCCGTTCATTGCTGCTTGCAGCTATATTCTTATTTATCTTATTGTGCTAAAATATTTTTGGTGCTTTGCTTATTGGCAAGATCACAAGTCCTTCTGTAAGGAAACACTTTTCAGATCAGATTTAGCACCCACTCTGTAGATGTGTGTGTGTGTGTGTGTGTGTGTATGTGTCTTTGTGTGTGTCTGTGTGTGTGTGTGTGACCCCCCAAACCCTCAATCCATCCCCCACACCACACTCCCCCACACACACAAATAATTCCACATTCTTCCCAGCACGTATAACAAAGTCAGTTATTGATATATTTACCAGAAGGCATCCTGAGCCAGAACGAATGTCAGAGGGGAGAGAAGGAGGAGATGTGATAATCCAAATAAATAAAGAAAAAAAAACAGATTGATATTAATATCAAATCAGAGAGTTTGTGTGTGTGTGTGCGTGCGTGCGTGTGTGTGTGTGTGTGTGTGTGTGTGTGTGTGTGTGTGTGTGTGTGTGTGCGTGCGTGCGTGCGTGTGTGTGTGTGTATGTGTATGTATGCGTGTTTGGAGAGGGGCAGCGTAGCGCGAAATGCCCAATTTCTCCCTGGCAGGGCCTATAGGCGTGGAGCACTAATGTAGAGTGACCTCTTCAACCCGTCCAGCGAGATATAATGAATCATGGAGGAATAGAAGGGGTCAAACAGGCACCTGCTCCTGATGGTTCCTGTCCCGGTGTTTAGAAGTGGGGTCCTCTCTATCCCATCACCCCTGAAAACACAGAGTGGAACTGAAATGCTGAACCTGGAACCCCGGAACCCCGGAACGCGGAAACGTGCCCCCAGCAGCCACAATCAATTATTGATGCTTGATGAGAGAAGCCAAGAGGATGGGTAAACTCAGGCTTGATAAGGATGTGGGCACCCCAAATCACACCATATTCCTTATTCCCTATGATTAGTGCACTCTACATGAGCCCTGGTCAAAAGTAGTGCACTACATATGGAATAGGGTGCCATTTGGGAGGCGTACCTCATGAGATGGAATGGTCCTAAAGAGCTGAGTAACACAGCCTCAAGGTTAATTGTGGTTAAAACCTGGTGATGTGATGAGAGTCGCACAGACTGATTGTTGCTCTGTACGTCCCAGACGGATCAGACTGGACAAATAAATCGACGGTCTTTTCTTCGACAATAGTTTAAAAGCAAGGACTTGGAAGGGCATTTATTTATCAAGCTATTAGATAATTAATTTAAACAGGATAATGATTTTTTACAGGATAATGAATTTAAAGTGAATGACACAATCAGAGGTTTCCTTATAAGATAAATAACCTATGTACCCCATGTCTCTGACACATAATTTTATGTGTGTTTGTGTGTGTATGTGTGTGTATGTGTGTGTGTGTGTGTGTGTGTGTGTGTGTGTGTGTGTGTGTGTGTGTGTGTGTGTGTCTGTCTGTGTGTGTGTGTGTGTGTGTATCTGTCTGTGTGTTGTGGGATTTGTCAAATTTAAGTGTTTCTGTTTGCTTTTCCATGTGCTTACGCATCCCTCTCTACCCAATCACAGTGCTCTGATCAAACGTGTCTAGACCAGGAAAAACAATTCTAATGTAGTTTCACATTTCAGACTCAACGCGTGGAGTATCCCAAACAGAGATGATCTGCTGCGGTGATCTTGATTGTCTTCCTGTCTCTGCCCCCTCAGGGGGCCTGAGGAAGGGCCACATGTCTGCACAGGCACAGTGATGGCTAGTCCCTAGGGGGTGATGCTGTGTTGCCGAAGCTAAACCCTCCTTCTGATGCTCTCTGATCACACATCAGTCACTGTTTGCGTCCCAAATGGCACCCTATTACTAATATAGTGCACTACTATTGACCAGAACCCACTAACCCAATACACCAAGATGGCAGCTCCTGCTTCGCATTAAAGGATTCAAGGGTAGGTCCCAAATGGCACCCTATTCCCAATATAGTGCACTACTTTTGAACTGAGCCGATGGGCCCTGATCAAAACTACACTGAACAAAAATATAAACGCAACATGTAAAGTGTCCCATGTTTCATGAGCTGAAATAAAAGACCCCCAGAAATGTTCCATGTGCACAAAAACCTTATTTCGTTCAAATTGTGTTGACATCCCTGTTAGTGAGCATTTCTCCTTTGTCAAGATAATCCATCCACCTGACAGGTGTGGCATATCAAGAAGCTGATTAAACAGCATGATCATTACACAGGTGCACCTTGTGCTGGGGACAATAGAAGGCCACTCAAAAATGTGCTGTTTTGCCATACAACACAATGCCACAGATGTATCCGGAATGTCCACCAGAGCTGTTGCCAGAGAATTTAATGTTAATTTCTCTACCATAAGCCGCCTCCAACTTCGTTTTAGAGAATTTGACAGAAGGTCCAACTGGCGTCACAACGGCATTGTGTGGGCAAGTGGTTTTCTGATGTCAACGTTGTGAGCAGAGTGCCCCATGGTGGCGGTGGGGTTATGGTATGGGCAGGCTTATGCTATGGACAACGGACAACGAACACAATTGCATTTAATTTTGAATCCACAGAAATACTGTGGCGAGATCCTGAGGCCCATTTTCGTGGGACGCTACCCAAGATGTATCTGGACCATATCACCACCTATTGAGCCACACTGAGATGGAGATAGTCGCTGCCTACCCTGATTGAATATTTGTATTGTGTGATGCTGATCTTACACAAAGATAATTCACAAAAGCATCTTTACCTAGAGTCGTAATTACTGACCGGTTTCCGCTGATAATCAAACATAAGCCTCTATCTCAATATTATTTGATACTGTGATAAAACTAATGAAGCAAGACAACACTGTGATAAACTAATGAAGCAAGACAATACAAATGGTTAGCTGAGACTAAGTAGCTGTATGGTGACGAAACTGCAAGAGTTTGATTCCCAAATGGCACCCTATTCCCTATATAGTGCACTACTATTGACCAGAGCCCCTATCAGTGTAGAGGTAATATGTTGCTATTTGGGACGCATCCTGACTCCTTTCAGTTTGATCGTTGACAGTTATTTATTGATGCCTGGAGGCCAGACGACAGAATGATAAATAGAGAGGAAGTAATCACAACCTCTCCACAGATCAACCACATATATACGGTTCCCTCAGTTCACTGTGATCCACCACAGATATAAACATTTCCCTCAGTTCACTGTGATCCACCACAGATATATACGTTTCCCTCAGTTCGCTGTGATCCACTACAGATATAAACATTTCCCTCAGTTCACTGTGATCCACCACAGATATATACGGTTCCCTCAGTTCACTGTGATCCACCACAGATATAAACATTTCACTCAGTTCACTGTGATCCACCACAGATATATACGTTTCCCTCAGTTCGCTGTGATCCACTACAGATATAAACATTTCCCTCAGTTCACTGTGATCCACCACAGATATATAAGTTTCCCTCAGTTCACTGTGATCCACCACAGATATAAACATTTCCCTCAGTTCACTGTGATCCACCACAGATATATACGGTTCCCTCAGTTCACTGTGATCCACCACAGATATAAACATTTCCCTCAGTTCACTGTGATCCACCACAGATATATACGGTTCCCTCAGTTCACTGTGATCCACCACAGATATAAACATTTCCCTCAGTTCACTGTGATCCACCACAGATATATACGGTTCCCTCAGTTCACTGTGATCCACCACAGATATATACGGTTCCCTCAGTTCGCTGTGATCCACCACAGATATATACGTTTCCCTCAGTTCGCTGTGATCCACTACAGATATAAACATTTCCCTCAGTTCACTGTGATCCACCACAGATATATAAGTTTCCCTCAGTTCACTGTGATCCACCACAGATATATAAGTTTCCCTCAGTTCACTGTGATCCACCACAGATATACGATTCCCTCAGTTCACTGTGATCCACCACAGATATATACGTTTTCCTCAGTTCACTGTGATCCACCACAGATATATACGTTTCCCTCAGTTCACTGTGATCCACCACAGATAGAGTCATTGCGTTTCTCCATTTAGACTAGGGGCTGGATTCAATCTGTATCGCAGAAGATCTGCGTTATAGCTAGATTTAAATTTAGAGGCAACGTTCCCTAGTGTCGCGGCGACTGCGTTCAAGGGCACAGTGGGAAAGTTACCTTTACGTTTGAATGTGGATCTTCCGTGATATGTGATTGAATCCAGCCATAGACCTTGTTACGCGCCGTTCAGAAATGGCACACTCGTACTGATCATGTATACATTTATATTGTATAATTAAGCAATAAGGCCCGATGGGGTGTGGTGTATTATTTTTTTTTTAAACTAAGTCATTTAATTACAAATTCTTATTTACAGTGACGGCCTAGGAACAGTGGGGTTAACTGCCTTGTTCAGGGGGCAGAACGGCAGATTTTTACCTTGTCAGCTCGGGGGATTCAATCTTGCAACCTTTCGGTTACTAGTCCAACACTCTAACCACTAGGCTACGCTGCCACCCCGGCCAATATACCACAGGCCGTGGTATATTGGCATAAGCCACAAACCCCTGAGGTGCCTTATAGCTATTATAAACTGGTTACCAAAGCATTAGAGCAGTAGAAATACATGTTTTGTCATACCTGTGGTATACAGTCTGATATACAGTACCAAGGCTGTCAGCCAATCAGAATTCAGGGCTCGAGGGCAGTGCTGCAGCGCCAGCTGTGCCATCAGAGTCCCTGGGTTCGCGCCCAGGCTCTGTCGTAACCGGCCGCGACCGGGAGGTCCGTGGGGCGACGCACAATTGGCCTAGCGTCGTCCGGGTTAGGGATTGGTCGGTAGGGATCTCCTTGTCTCATCAGTGCGCGCTAGCCAAAGGTTGCCAGGTGCACGGTGTAGCCTCCGACACATTGGTGCGGCTGGCTTCCGGGTTGGATGCGCGTTGTGTTAAGAAGCAGTACGGCTGGTTGGGTTGTGTATCGGAGGACGCATGATATTCAGCCTTCGTCTCTCCCGAGCCCGTACGGGAGTTGTAGCAATGAGACAAGATAGTAGCTACAACAATTGGATACCACGAAACTGGTATCCAAAAGGAAAAAACATTTAAAAAAAAGGAAAAAACATTTTAAAAAAAGAATTCAGGGCTCGAACCACACAGTTTATAATATTTATTTGTCCCTAAATTAGATAAAGTTTGCTTGGCAAGTTTGTAGAGTTAATCAGAAACATTATGAAAACAACAGAAATAGTAAGTAAAATAGTGTATAAAACCACAAACAAGTTCAAGGTCACTTCCTCTAGCCGCCTCGGAATGTTTTCATCGCCCAATGAATGTTTTTTTGTTTTGTGATCACTCAGTACGAGAGCTGTGTGCCTTTCCTCTCCCTCTGTAAATGGTATTTTGTTACATGGCCCATTGTCAATGGGAAATCAATGAGAGACTGCATCCCCAATAGCTACCCCATTCCCTTTATATAGTGCACTAGTTGTTTTTTACCAGGGCACTTACCAGGGCACATAGGGTACAGGTCAAAAGTAGTGGACTACATAGGGCCAGGTCAAAAGTAGTGGACTACATAGGGTACAGGTCAAAAGTAGTGGACTACATAGGGTACAGGTCAAAAGTAGTGGACTACATAGGGTACAGGTCAAAAGTAGTGGACTACATAGGGTACAGGTCAAAAGTAGTGGACTACATAGGGTACAGGTCAAAAGTAGTGGACTACATAGGGTACAGGTCAAAAGTAGTGGACTACATAGGGTACAGGTCAAAAGTAGTGGACTACATAGGGTACAGGTCAAAAGTAGTGGACTACATAGGGTACAGGTCAAAAGTAGTGGACTACATAGGGTACAGGTCAAAAGTAGTGGACTACATAGGGTACAGGTCAAAAGTAGTGGACTACATAGGGTACAGGTCAAAAGTAGTGGACTACATAGGGTACAGGTCAAAAGTAGTGGACTACATAGGGTACAGGTAATAGGGTTCCGTTTGGGAAGCATCCATTGACAATATTGTCTGTTACATTTCTGGAATTTAATTCTCATTGTTGTGACCCAATACATTTGTTTGTGTGTGTAGCAAGCAGGCTGATATTGAGATTTCAAGTACTCATGCTGAATGTTATAAACAAACTATATATACTTTTTCTATTTTTGAAAAATTGCCTTCTGTGTTGCTTAAATACTCTCACAAAATTAGAAGGGGAAAAAAAGTATGTTTTCTGCAACACATAATCAGGGTATGGAAGGACTGAAAGAGAGAGAGAGAGAGAGAGAGAGAGAGAGAGACAGAGAGAGAGAGAGAGAGAGAGAGAGAGAGAGAGAGAGACAGAGAGAGAGACAGAGAAAGAGAGAAAGAGAGAAAGAGAGAGAGAGAGAGAGAGAGAGATAGAGAGAGAGAGAGAGAGAGAGAGAGAGACAGAGAGAGAGAGAGAGAGAGATAGAGAGAGAGAGAGAGAGAGAGACAGAGAGAGAGAGAGAGAGAGAGAGAGAGAGAGAGAGAGAGAGAGAACGACAGGAAGAGAGAGATTAACAATGGGTAAAGAACAACTTGTTCATCCGTTGGTGATTGCCAGAACATTGCCCTGTGGAGACAGAGGGAAACAAATAACACATAAACAAGAAGAAATCCAAATTCAGCTCTTTATTCCCGCTATTCATCTCCCCCTTTCTCTTTCTCTCTTGCTCTCTGGCGTTCTCTTTCTGAAAAAAAAAATGCTACTTTTGTCTGTCATCTTGTTTTTGGGGCGTCGTCTGTAAGCCACAGATTTCCCCATTCCAATGTATTGCTGTTTGGAGTAAGGAGTGTCAGCGACAACAGACTAAACTTTCTTTCTTTCCTTCCTCGCCCCTCCTTTTTGTGACGATCAGTACATAGAAACACAAGGACAGACAGACAGACAGAGAGAGAGAGAGAGAGTGAGAGAGAGAGAGAGTGAGTGAGTGAGAGAGAGGGGGGGGCAATTGGTTGTTGGCCCTGTGGGAGGATTTGCCAATGAAAATATTTTGCAATCAGGAATGAATCGAACAGATAATAAATGTTTTGGAATCTGTGCACCCTATGGAGTATGTACGGAGGTTTATCTGATGCAACCATCGGGAGGGTAGTCTTTATCAGACAGCACCTTGGAGGATCACAGGGAAAACTGTTTGGCTGCAGTGCCCTCTTGTGGCTGCCGATATAACACCGTTGTCCTGATACTGACATCTGGGGCTCATAGTGGTGCTTTGAAAGCCTTTATCAATTTCTCAGACCCTTGAACCGTAAAAAAAAAAAAAAGACTAATTCAAGCAATCAAATAAGATTTGAAAGAGTCTCTACTTTCCAAATTAGTTAATTAATAAGAATGAGAGGATGGATGACAATAGTCATTACTAGACTGTTGACTATGTTCTGTTCTTATGCGGATATGTACTCCATGTCCTCTGGCTTAGTATCCCCCATAAAATAAGACCTGATAGACCGAAGACCGTAGTGAGAATACCTTGTGATATCAGCCACAGATAGAATGGTGGAGAACATTGGTTGCGATGAGAAAGAGTCATACGAGACACTTCACTCACTGTTCTCGTTCTTAGATGGTTCTGATTCTTCTACAAAACTATGAACTCACACCATATAACCACACATCCTGTATCACAGCTCACCGTCTGTTGAGGGAGAATGGAGAAGGCTCTGCCCAGAACTGTGGAACGGTAGGTCACAGGGTTAAGTGGACTGAAAGAAAGAGAGGGAGAGAGAGCCTTCATTTGGCCTGAGATGGTCCCTCTGCCAATACGACGCAGTGGCATCAATTACCCAGCATGCTCTGGTGGTGGCACTGGTGGTGGAGTTAGTTTGTGGAGAGAGCCAGTGCCTGAGTTAGATCAAGTGGAAGCTATAGGGCCAGAGAATCCCTGAGCCCCCAGAGCGTCTTGTTGGGAGGCTTTAGCCTTTTGTCCGTGGTGTGCTCTGATGAGTCTCCTCTCCCTGCTAGGCCCTCTGCATGCACAGGGAGCAAGAAGACAGACAGATAGGATTATTTGATGCCTTTCTGTTCAGAGATGATGAACAAGGCCTCGTTAGCAGCCACTTTAATGTGAGGACAGATAGCGCACTCATTAGCGATAGTAATGACCACTTCACAGTGGGTCTGAGGCTCTAATGGCGTGTTTTGTTCTTCCTCCCAGCTGCATGCTGAAGTAGCCTTGGCAACCGCTAGTGGGCGCTATGGGTCTCCACTATCGGCTGGGCATCGGTGTGTGTGTGTACAGCCGATAGTATACTGGTGTCCCCACCCCGGTTGACCGGTTCTTACTTAAAACATTCTCCATTTAGGTTGCAAAGGCTTTGATTTCCTACTTAACTGGATTTAATAGCGAGAAGTCTGAAAAAAAAGGGAAAATATGCGTACTTTCGAAAAACTTCTTAGGGCTGTAATCCCGTTAACGGGATTGATATGACAACAGCCAGTGAAAGTGCAGAGCGCCAAATTCAAAACAACAGAAATCTCATAATTAAAATTCCTCAAACATATACCATTTTAAAGGTAATCTTGTTGTTAATACCACCAAAGTGTCCGATTTCAAATAGGCTTTACAGCGAAAGCACCACAAACGATTATGTTAGGTCCCGCCAAGTCACAGAAAAATTCAGCCATTTTTCCAGTCAAAGAGAGGAGTCACAAAAAGCCCAAATGGAGATAAAATGAATCACTAACCATGGATGATCTTCATCAGATGACACTCATAGGACTTCATGTTACACAAAACATGTATGTTTTGTTCGATAAAGTGCATATTTATATTAAAAAAATCTCAGTATACATTGGCACGTTATGTTCACTTGTCCCAAAAACATCCGGTGATAATGCAGAGAGCCACATCATTTTACAGAAATACTCATTATAAATGTCGATGAAAATACAATTGTTAGACATGGAAATATAGATACACTTCTCCTTAATGCAACCGCTGTGTCAGATTTAAAAAAAACGTTATGGAAAAAGCAAACCATGCAATAATCTGAGTACAGCTTTCAGACAATAAAACCAAAAAGATAACCGCCATATTGGGTAGTCAACAGAAGTCAGAAATAGCATTATAAATATTAACTTACCTTTGATGATCTTCATCAGAATGCACTCCCAGGAATCCCAGTTCCACATTAAATGTTTGATTTAGTTCGATAATGTCCATCATTTATGTCCAAAAAGCTACTTTTGTTAGCACGTTTGGTAAACAAATCCAAAGTCATGAATCGCGTTCCCTAGTTGCAGACGAAATGTCAAAAAGTTCCATTACTGTCCGTAGAAACATGTCAAACAATGTATGGAATCAATCTTTAGGATGTTTGTATCATAAAACGCCAATAATGTTCCAACCGGAGAATTCCTATGTCTGTAGAAAAGCAATGGAACGAGAGCTAACTCTCTCGTGACCGCGCCTCAGAGCCTATGGCACTCTGCCAGACACCTGGCACAAACAGCCCTTATAAGCCCCCACTTCAAAGCAGAATCCTCAAAGAAGTTTCTAAAGACGGTTGACATCTAGTGGAAGCCTTAGGAAGTGCAACATCACCAATATCCCACTGTGTGTTCAATAGGGGCTGGGTTGAAAATCGACCAACCTCAGATTTCCCACTTCCTGTTTTAGATTTCTTCTCAGGTTTTTGCCTGCCATATGAGTTATGTTATACTCACAGACATCATTCAAACCGTTTTAGATACTAATAATAATATGCATATATTAACAACTGGGACTGAGGAGCAGGCCGTTTACTCTGGGCACCTCTAGGCACCTTTCATCCAAGCTACTCAATACTGCCCCTGCAGCCATAAGACTGATCCTTGACTACCTGGCATGCCCTGGGCTGATTCCTGACTACCTGGCGTGCCCTGACTGATCCCTGACCACCTGGCATGTCCTGGACTGATCCCTGACTACCTGGCATGTCCTGGACTGATCCCTGACTACCTGGCGTGCCCTGGACTGATCCCTGACTACCTGACATGTCCTGGACTGATTCCTGACTACCTGGCGTGCCCTGGACTTATCCCTGACTACCTGGCGTGCCCTGGACTGATCCCTGACTACCTGGCGTGCCCTGGACTGATCCCTGACTACCTGGCATGCCCTGGGCTGATTCCTGACTACCTGGCGTGCCCTGACTGATCCCTGACCACCTGGCATGTCCTGGACTGATCCCTGACTACCTGGCATGTCCTGGACTGATCCCTGACTACCTGGCGTGCCCTGACTGATCCCTGACTACCTGACATGTCCTGGACTGATTCCTGACTACCTGGCGTGCCCTGGACTTATCCCTGACTACCTGGCGTGCCCTGGACTGATCCCTGACTACCTGGCGTGCCTTGGACTGATCCCTGACTACCTGGTGTGCCCTGGACTGATTCCTGACTACCTGGCGTGCCCTGGACTGATTCCTGACTACCTGGCGTGCCCTGGACTGATCCCTGACTACATGGCATGCCCTGGACTGATTCCTGACTACCTGGCGTGCCCTGGACTGATCCCTGACTACATGGCGTGCCCTGGACTGATTCCTGACTACCTGGCATGCCCTGGACTGATTCCCGACTACCTGGCGTGCCCTGGGCTGATTCCTGACTACCTGGCGTGTCAAATCAAATAACATTTGATTTGTCACATACACATGGTTAGCAGATGTTAATGCGAGTGTAGCGAAATGCTTGTGCTTCTAGTTCCAACAGTACAGTAATATCTAACAAGTAATCTAACAATTCCCCAACAACTACCTAATACACACAAATCTAAAGGGGTGAATGAGAATATGTACATATGAATATATGGATGAGCGATGGCCGAGCGACATAGGCAAGGTGCAATAGAAGGTATAAAATACAGTATATACATATGAGATGAGTAATGTAAGATATGTAAACATTATTAAAGTGGCATTATGTGCATTGTGTAAAGTGACCAGTGATCCATTTATTAAAGTGTCCAGTGATTGGGTCTCAATGTAGGCAGCAGCCGACTAACTCAGAGAGGATGCTGCCTGCATTGAGACCCAATCACTGGCCACTTTAATAAATGGATCACTAGTCACTTTATAAAATGGCACTCTAATAATGGCACATGAATAATGTTTACATATCGTACATTACTCATATCACATGTATATACTGTATTGTATACCATCTACTGCACCTTGCCTATGTCGCTCGGCCATCGCTCATCCATATACTTACATGAACATATTCTCATTCACCCCTTTAGATTTGTGTGTATTAGGTAGTTGTTGGGGATTCTTAGATATTACATATTCTGATTCTGATTCTGAAACGTAAGAATGAAGTTGATTCTGATTCTGATGTTCAGTAAGCACAACTTTTACTTTGAAAATATCAGACCAGGGGTTCAGTTTCTTTAAAAAACTGAAATAAAAATAATGCCAGAAAACGAATGAAACAGATGTCCTTGCACCTGATGATGTAATCTAATGAAACAGATGTCCCTGTACTTGATGATGTAGCCTAATGAAACAGATGTCCCTGCACTTGATGATGTAGCCTAATGAAACAGATGTCCCTGTACTTGATGATGTAGCCTAATGAAACAGATGTCCCTGCACTTGATGATGTAGCCTAATGAAACAGATGTCCCTGTACTTGATGATGTAGCCTAATGAAACAGATGTCCCTGTACTTGATGATGTAATCTAATGAAACAGATGTCCCTGTAGTTGATGATGTAGACCAATGAAACAGATGTCCCTGTACTTGATGATGTAGCCTAATGAAACAGATGTCCCTGTACTTGATGATGTAATCTAATGAAACAGATGTCCCTGTACTTGATGATGTAGACCAATGAAACAGATGTCCCTGTACTTGATGATGTAGCCTAATGAAACAGATGTCCCTGTACTTGATGATGTAGCCTAATGAAACAGATGTCCCTGTACTTGATGATGTAATCTAATGAAACAGATGTCCCTGCACTTGATGATGTAGACCAATGAAACAGATGTCCCTGTACTTGATGATGTAGCCTAATGAAACAGATGTCCCTGTACTTGATGATGTAGCCTAATGAAACATATGTCCATGTACTTGATGATGTAATCTAATGAAACAGATGTCCCTGTACTTGATGATGTAGAACAATGAAACAGATGTCCCTGTAGTTGATGATGTAGCCTAATGAAACAGATGTCCCTGTAGTTGATGATGTAATCTAATGAAACAGATGTCCCTGTACTTGATGATGTAGCCTAATGAAACAGATGTCCCTGTACTTGATGATGTAGACCAATGAAACAGATGTCCCTGCACTTGATGATGTAGCCTAATGAAACAGATGTCCCTGCACTTGATCATGTAGCCTAATGAAACAGATATCCCTGTACTTGATGATGTAATCTAATGAAACAGATGTCCCTGTAGTTGATGATGTAATCTAATGAAACAGATGTCCCTGTACTTGATGATGTAGCCTAATGAAACAGATGTCCCTGTACTTGATGATGTAATTTAATGAAACAGATGTCCCTGTAGTTGATGATGTAGCCTAATGAAACAGATGTTCCTGCACTTGATGATGTAGCCTAATGAAACAGATGTCCCTGCACTTGATGATGTAGCCTAATGAAACAGATGTCCCTGTACTTGATGATGTAATCTAATGAAACAGATGTCCCTGCACTTGATGATGTAATCTAATGAAACAGATGTCCCTGTAGTTGATGATGTAGCCTAATGAAACAGATGTCCCTGCACTTGATGATGTAGCCTAATGAAACAGATGTCCCTGCACTTGATGATGTAGCCTAATGAAACAGATGTCCCTGTAGTTGATGATGTAGCCTAATGAAACAGATGTCCCTGCACTTGATGATGTAGCCTAATGAAACAGATGTCCCTGCACTTGATGATGTAGCCTAATGAAACAGATGTCCCTGCACTTGATGATGTAGCCTAATGAAACAGATGTCCATGTACTTTATGATGTAGCCTAATGAAACAGATGTCCCTGTAGTTGATGATGTAGCCTAATGAAACAGATGTCCCTGCACTTGATGATGTAGCCTAATGAAACAGATGTCCCTGTAGTTGATGATGTAATCTAATGAAACAGATGTCCCTGTACTTGATGATGTAGCCTAATGAAACAGATGTCCCTGTACTTGATGATGTAGCCTAATGAAACAGATGTCCCTGTAGACGATGATGTAGCCTAATGAAACAGATGTCCCTGCACTTGATGATGTAGCCCAATGAAACACATGTCCCTTTAGTTGATGATGTAACCTAATGAAACAGATGTCCCTGCACTTGATGATGTAGCCTAATGAAACAGATGTCCCTGCACTTGATGATGTAACCTAATGAAACAGATGTCCCTGCACTTGATGATGTAGCCTCATGAAACAGATGTCCCTGTACTTGATGATGTAGCCTAATGAAACAGATGTCCCTGCACTTGATGATGTAGCCTAATGAAACAGATGTCCCTGCACTTGATGATGTAATCTAATGAAACAGATGTCCCTGCACTTGATGATGTAGCCTAATGAAACAGATGTCCCTGCACTTGATGATGTAGCCTAAAGAAACAGATGTCCCTGTACTTGACGATGTAACCTAATGAAACAGATATCCCTGTAGTTGATGATGTAATCTAATGAAACAGATGTCCCTGTAGTTGATGATGTAATCTAATGAAACAAATGTCCCTGTACTTGATGATGTAATCTAATGAAACTAATCTAATGAATGATGTAATCTAATGAATGTCCCTGTAGTTGATTGTGTAATCTAATGAATCTAATCTAATGAATAATGTAATCTAATGAATGCCCCTGTAGTTGATTGTGTAATCTAATGAATCTAATCTAATGAATGATGTAATCTAATGAATGTCCCTGTAGTTGATTGTGTAATCTAATGAATCTAATCTAATGAATGATGTAATCTAATGAATGTCCCTGTGGTTGATTGTGTAATCTAATGAATATAATCTAATGAATGTCCCTGTAGTTGATAGTGTAATCTAATTAATCTAATCTAATGAATGTCCCTGTAGTTGATTGTGTAATCTAATGCATCTAATCTAATGAATGATGTAATATAATGAATGTCCCTGTAGTTGATTGTGTAATCTAATGAATCTAATCTAATGAATGATGTAATCTAATGAATGTCCCTGTAGTTGATTGTGTAATCTAATGAATCTAATCTAATGAACGTCCCTGTAGTTGATTGTGTAATCTAATGAATCTAATCTAATGAATGATGTAATCTAATGAATGTCCCTGTAGTTGATTGTGTAATCTAATGAATCTAATCTAATGAATGTCCCTGTAGTTGATTGTGTAATCTAATGAATATAATCTAATGAATGATGTAATCTAATGAATGTCCCTGTAGTTGATTGTGTAATCTAATGAATCTAATCTAATGAATGATGTAACCTAATGAATGTCCCTGTAGTTGATTGTGTAATCTAATGAATCTAATCTAATGAATGTCCCTGTAGTTGATTGTGTAATCTAATTAATCTAATCTAATGAATGTCCCTGTAGTTGATTATGTAATCTAATGAATGTAATCTAATGAATGATGTAATCTAATGAATGTCCCTGTAGTTGATTGTGTAATCTAATGAATCTAATCTAATGAATGATGTAATCTAATGAATGTCCCTGTAGTTGATTGTGTAATCTAATGAATCTAATCTAATGAATGATGTAACCTAATGAATGTCCCTGTAGTTGATTGTGTAATCTAATGAATCTAATCTAATGAATGTCCCTGTAGTTGATTGTGTATTCTAATTAATCTAATCTAATGAATGTCCCTGTAGTTGATTATGTAATCTAATGACTCTAATCTAATGAATGTCCCTGTAGTTGATTGTGTAATCTAATTAATCTAATCTAATGAATGTCCCTGTAGTTGATTATGTAATCTAATGACACTAATCTAATGAATGATGTAATCTAATGAATGTCCCTGTAGTTGATTGTGTAATCTAATTAATCTAATCTAATGAATGTCCCTGTAGTTGATTATGTAATCTGATGAATCTAATCTAATGAATGATGTAATCTAATGAATGTCCCTGTGGTTGATTGTGTAATCTAATGACTCTAATCTAATGAATGATGTAATCTAATGAATGTCCCTGTACTCGTATCAACATCGGTTTCACTTGTATTGTTGTGGTGCATAAAATGAATTAAACTTTAACTGTATTTATGTCTATCAGGAAGCAATAATGGGAACATATTGAAACTGAGAATATGGAGAAGAAAAAAATAAAACCTTAATATCTCATGTCTTGATGCAGGATACTATAATGTAGGTTTGGTTGTTCGCAGCATCAAACGGCTTTTATCAAAATCTCTTCTTTTTTTTCTCTCAGAACATAAAGCACTCGCTCCTTTTTTTAAATGTTATTTTATTATTTAATTCCTTTTATTCCTGCTGTTGTTAATATGTTTATGTCAATGGCTATAGTATACAGGAGCGTACTCTTATTTATTGTGATTTCTGGACAAGGTGGGAAGTGATATGGAGCTCGGGGGATTCTGATGCCCTTCTAGTTTCCTTGATTTCCTTACCAGTGGGGCGTTTCTGCCTAAATATTCTTTCATGTCCTCTCCGTCTCTGAAACTAAGTTGTTTATTCTTCCGTGATGACTATCTCTAGCTCTGGAGAAGAGAAAAAAAAAAAAAGTCTTCTGAAAAGACTTCTGAAGCAAAATCTGTGCAGGCCTGGTCCTTTTAAAATCCACGGCTTGAGCAGAAACCTACAATGGCTTAGACTGCATGGAGGAGGCAGTAAAAAAAAAAAAAAAAAAAAAAAAAAAAAAACGATCTTTCTCCTCTGCCAGTCATCTTTGTGATACTTGTGAACACACAGCTTTATGACAAGGAGCTGACTTAAATCAATTTAAAACAGCTTTTGAAATTCCTTTCGATATGCCATTGTGTTCATTTGAAAAAAAGAACGAAAGGAAAATCTGAATTGTAGCATCTGTCATATTGGGCGCCCCCCCCCCTCCCGTGTGGCTTTCGTCACACACAATGAGGTATTGATCGATTCAAGTCCATTTAGGGGTTGAAATAAATATAAAAACATAATCTATCTGCGGTTAGAAAACAGAGAATGGTAGGGAGGAAGAATGTGAGGGCCTGCAGGCAAACAAACGCATTAAAAGCCATTGAGAGAGGAACAGACAGAGGCAGCCAAGCTATGTTAAGCCAGCGGGATGATTCATTTAAGCACATCTCTCGTCTCCGTAAGCGCTAGCCTCATTGTGCCTCAGCCTGGTACAATGGAGCAAACAGTGGCAGCTTGGAGGGATGAGAGAAAGGAAGTGACTGTAGTGGTCAAGCATTGGAACAACAGACCAGAAAAACGATCAATGTTTGAGGATGAAACAGCAGCCACTAAATCAGTTAATCTTGAGACAATATTGGAGGCACTGCCTGACTGGATGGCTTCTAAGTGCTTACGTCCCAAACAGCACCCTATTCCCTATGTAGTGCACTACCTGTTTTTTTTTTTTTTAAATAAATGGACTATATAGAGAATAGGGTGTCATTTGGGACTCGCCTTTTTGGTCTCTGAGAGGATCAAGTGCCACTGCCGGGAATCATGGGAAGCATGAAGCCACTACCCCATGAAAAAGGCCTTGGTGCTTCTTAGCCACACACTGTATCCCACAGCCCATCAGACCCTGTACTCAATGAAACCCTGGCCTAAAGCCCCTTCAACTGACATCTTAGTATGATGAACACATACTGTAACAAGAGAAGAAATGCACAAAAAAATTACTACCTTTTTTTTTATCAACGAAAGGCCAACTTGAAGAAAGAAAAAAAAAGGCAATTTTACAAGCAAATCCTTTTAATCTACTACACTGTAGTGTGCAGTGTATTTAAGGGACTGACCATTGGATGGTACAGTAAAGCCTGAAGAAGACGAGAGCATTAATCATGTGTCACAAGGCTGTTGGCTCATTCTCTGATTTCCACAGACACTGTAACAGCTATAGGGGAGAGTGTAGAGAGCTGTAGGGGGTGGGGGGGGGGGGGGGGGGGGGGGAGATGAGTGGTGCTCACCCCCTGATCTTTACCCCTGTTAAAGCAGGAGGGTAAATGGAGTGAGCCAGGGGGATTATGGAACTGGGTAATTGTGAAGAGGTGCTGGAGTCAGGATGCAACGTTCCTGTTGGATTAAGACAAGGAGACAGGCTAATCTGGGATTGGGAGGGACTGGAGGAGACACCAGGGTCGGACTCGTTCTGGAGCCCTCAGGCTGGTCTGGAAGAGCTTAAGTGTGTGACAAAAAAAAACATGGGTGCTGCTCAATGCTCATCCTTCTCTTCTAACAGCTGATTTTGTAACAGTAAAGAGACGCTCTTCACATCGTACCTACGGTGCATTTGAAAATTATTCAGACCCCTTGACCTTTTCCACATTTTGTTACGTTACAAGCCTTATTCTAAAATCAATTAAATTCATTTTTTCCCCTCATCAATCTACACACAATACCCCATCATGACATCACAATACCCCATCAGGACATCACAATACCCCATCATGACATCACAATATCCCATCATGAAAAAGTGAAAACAGGTTTTCAGAAATGTTGCAAATGTTGGAGAAAAAAAATTAAAAACAGAAGTACCTTATTTACATACAGTTGAAGTCAGAAGTTTACATACACCTTAGCCAAATACATTCCTGACATTTAATCCTATTAAAAATTCCATGTTTTAGGTCAGTTAGGATCACCACTTTATTAAAAAAAATGTGAAATGCCAGAATAATAATAGAGATAATGATTTATTTCAGCTTTTATTTCTTTCATCACATTCCCAGTGGGTCAAAAGTTTACATACACTCAATTAGTATTTGGTAGCGTTGCCTTTAAATTGTTTAACTTGGGTCGAACGTTTCGGGTAGCCTTCGTTTCAAGCTTCCTCCAATAAGTTGGGTGAATTGTGGCCCATTCCTCCTGACAGAGCTGGTGTAACTGAGTCGGGATTCTAGGCCTCCTTGCTCGCACACGCTTTTTCAGTTCTGCCCACAAATGTTCTATAGGATTGAGGTCAGGGCTTTGTGATGGCCACTCCAATACCTTGACTTTGATGTCCTTAAGCCATTTTGCCACAAGTTTGGAAGTTTGCTTGGGGTCATTGTCCATTTGGAAGACCCATTTGCAACCAAGCTGTTACGCCTGTCGTTGGTGGTAGAATGACCGGACCAAGCTGTTACGTCTGTCGTTAGTGGTAGAATGACCGGACCAATAGAATGACCGGACCAATAGAATGACCGGACCAATAGAATGACCGGACCAATAGAATGACCGGACCAAGCTGTTACGTCTGTTGTTAGTGGTAGAATGACCCGACCAAGCTGTTACGTCTGTTGTTAGTGGTAGAATGACCGGACCAATAGAATGACCGGACCAATAGAATGACCGGACCAAGGTGCTACGTCTGTTGTTAGTGGTAGAATGACCGGACCAAGGTGTTACGTCTGTCGTTAGTGGTAGAATGACCCGACCAAGGTGTTACGTCTGTCGTTAGTGGTAGAATGACCGGACCAAGGTGTTACGTCTGTCGTTAGTGGTAGAATGACCCGACCAAGGTGTTACGTCTGTCGTTAGTGGTAGAATGACCGGACCAAGGTGTTGCGTCTGTCGTTAGTGGTAGAATGACCGGACCAAGGTGTTACGTCTGTCGTTAGTGGTAGAATGACCGGACCAAGGTGTTACGTCTGTCGTTAGTGGTAGAATGACCGGACCAAGGTGTTACGTCTGTCGTTAGTGGTAGAATGACCGGACCAAGGTGTTACGTCTGTCGTTAGTGGTAGAATGACCGGACCAAGGTGTTACGTCTGTTGTTAGTGGTAGAATGACCGGACCAAGGTGTTATGTCTGTTGTTAGTGGTAGAATGACCGGACCAAGGTGCAGCGTCTGTTGTTAGTGGTAGAATGACCGGACCAATAGAATGTCCGGACCAATAGAATGACCGGACCAATAGAATGACCGGACCAAGGTGCAGCGTCTGTTGTTAGTGGTAGAATGACCGGACCAATAGAATGACCGGACCAATAGAATGACCGGACCAAGGTGCAGCGTCTGTTGATAGTGGTAGAATGACCGGACCAATAGAATGACCGGACCAAGGTGCAGCGTCTGTCGTTAGTGGTAGAATGACCGGACCAAGGTGCAGCGTCTGTCGTTAGTGGTAGAATGGCCGGACCAAGGTGTTACGTCTGTCGTTAGTGGTAGAATGACCGGACCAAGGTGTTACGTCTGTTGTTAGTGGTAGAATGACCGGACCAAGGTGTTATGTCTGTTGTTAGTGGTAGAATGACCGGACCAAGGTGCAGCGTCTGTTGTTAGTGGTAGAATGACCGGACCAATAGAATGACCGGACCAAGGTGCAGCGTCTGTTGTTAGTGGTAGAATGACCGGACCAATAGAATGACCGGACCAATAGAATGACCGGACCAATAGAATGACCGGACCAAGGTGCAGCGTCTGTCGTTAGTGGTAGAATGACCGGACCAATAGAATGACCGGACCAATAGAATGACCGGACCAATAGAATGACCGGACCAATAGAATGACCGGACCAAGGTGCAGCGTCTGTCGTTAGTGGTAGAATGACCGGACCAAGGTGCAGCGTCTGTCGTTAGTGGTAGAATGACCGGACCAAGGTGCAGCGTCTGTCGTTAGTGGTAGAATGACCGGACCAATAGAATGACCGGACCAATAGAATGACCGGACCAAGGTGCAGCGTCTGTCGTTAGTGGTAGAATGACCCGACCAAGGTGCAGCGTCTGTCGTTAGTGGTAGAATGACCGGACCAAGGTGCAGCGTCTGTCGTTAGTGGTAGAATGACCGGACCAATAGAATGACCGGACCAATAGAATGACCGGACCAATAGAATGACCGGACCAATAGAATGACCGGACCAATAGAATGACCGGACCAAGGTGCAGCGTCTGTCGTTAGTGGTAGAATGACCGGACCAAGGTGCAGCGTCTGTCGTTAGTGGTAGAATGACCGGACCAAGGTGCAGCGTCTGTCGTTAGTGGTAGAATGACCGGACCAATAGAATGACCGGACCAATAGAATGACCGGACCAAGGTGCAGCGTCTGTCGTTAGTGGTAGAATGACCCGACCAAGGTGCAGCGTCTGTCGTTAGTGGTAGAATGACCGGACCAAGGTGCAGCGTCTGTCGTTAGTGGTAGAATGACCGGACCAATAGAATGACCGGACCAATAGAATGACCGGACCAATAGAATGACCGGACCAATAGAATGACCGGACCAATAGAATGACCGGACCAATAGAATGACCGGACCAATAGAATGACCGGACCAATAGAATGACCGGACCAAGGTGCAGCGTGGTAGGTGTACATTTTCTTTATTAAATGTTCCACCAAAAAAACAATAAACAACACACAGAACGTAAATCTTCGGAGTGCAACACATGCAACAAACAAAGACAAGATCCCACAACCTAAATGTGGGAAAATGGCTGCCTAAGTATGTTCCCCAATCAGAGACAACGATAGAAAGCTACTTCTGATTTGGAACCATACCCGGCCAAAAACAAAGAAACAGAAAACATAGAATGCCCACCCCAAATCACACCCTGACCTAACCAAATAGAGAAATAAAAAGGCTCTCTAAGGTCAGGGCATGATACAAGCTTTAACTTCCTGACTGATGTCTTGAGATGTTGCTTCAATATATCCACATAATTCTCCTACCTCATGATGCCATCTATTTTGTGAAGTGCACCAGTCTCTCCTGCAGCAAAGCACCCTCATAACATGATGCTGCCACCCCCGTTCTTCACGGTTGGAATGGTGTTCCTCAGCTTGCAAGCCTCCCCCTTTTTCCTCCAAACATAACGATGGTCATTATGGTCAAACAGTTCTATTTTTGTTTCATCAGACCAGAGGACATTTCTCCAAAAAGTACCATCTTTGTCCCCATGTACAGTAGTCTTGCTTTTTATGGCGGTTTTGGAGCAGTGGCTTCTTCCTTACTGAGCGGCCTTTCAGGTTATATTGATATAGGACTTGTTTTACTGTGGATATAGATACTTTTATACCTGTTTCCTCCATCTTCACAAGGTCCTTTGCTGTTGTTCTGGGATTCATTTGCACTTTAAGCACGTTAAGTACATTCATCGCTAGGAGACAGAACGCGTCTCCTTCCTGAGTGGTATGACGGCTGCGTGGTCCCATGGTGTTGCGTACTATTGTTTGTACAGATGAACGTGGTACTTTCAGACATTTGGAAATTGCTCTCAAGGATGAACCAGACTTGTGGAGGTCTACAATTATTTTTCTGAGGTCTTGGCTGATTTCTTTTGATTTTGCCATGATGTCAAGCAAAGAGGCACTGAGTTTGAAGGTAGGCCTTGAAATACATCCACAGGTAAACTGTCAAATTATGTTAATTAGCCTATCAGAAGCTTCTAAAGCCATGACATAATTTTCTGGAATGTTACAAGCTGTTTAAATGCACAGTCAACTTAGTGTATGTAAACTTCTGACTTCAACTGTAATTATTCAGACCCTTTGCTATGAGACTCGAAATTGAGCTCAGGTGCATCCTGTTTCCATTAATCACCTTTGAGATGTTTCTACAACTTGATTGGAGTCCACCTGTGGTAAATTCAATTGATTGGAAAGGCACACACCGGTCTATATAAAACTATATGACTATCGCCCTGTAACACTCACTTCTGTCATCATGAAGTGCTTTGAGAGGCTAGTTAAGGATCAGATCACCTCTACCTTACCTTTCCTGCCACCAAAGACCCACTTCAATTTGCATACAACCTCAATAGATCCACAGACATTGCAATTGCCATTGCACTGAACACAGCCCTTTCCCATCTGGACAAGAGGAATACCTATGTAAGAATGCTGTTTATTGACTACAGCTCAGCATTTAACACCATAGTACCCTCCAAGCTCATCATTAAGCTCAGGGCCCTGGGTCTGAACTTGCCCTGTGCAACTGGGTCCTGGACTTCCCGACAGGCCGCCCCCCAGGTGGTGAAAGTAGGAAACAACATCTCCACTTCGCTGATCCTCAACACAGGGGCCCCACTAGGGTGCGTGCTAAGCCCCCTCCTGTACTCCCTGTTCACCAATGATGCCATTTGCAGACGACACAACAGTAGTAGGCCTGATTGCCAACAATGACAAGACAGCCTACAGGGAGGAGATGAGGTCCCTGCAGAGTGGTGTCAGGAAAATAACGTCTTCTTCAATGTCAACAAAACGAATGAGCTGATCGTGGACTTCAGGAGACAACAGAGGGAGCACGCCCCCCTATCCACATCGACAGGACCGCAGTGGAAAAGGTGGAAATCTTCAAGTACCTCTGCGTACACATCACTGACAATCTGAAATGGTCCCCCCCACACAGACAGTGTGGTGAAGAAGGTGGCATCCGCCAAACCCAGTCTCGTCCGTCGGGCTGCCTGATGGGAAAGCTGATTCATCATTCCACAGAACGTGTTTCCACTGTTTCAGACCCTTGGCATTGTGCATGGTGATCTTAGGCTTTGTGTGCGGCTGCTCGGCCATGGAAACCCATTTCATGAATCTCCCTGACGAACAGTTATTGTGCTGACTTTGCTTCCAGAGGCAGTTTGGAACTCGGTAGTGAGTGTTGTAACCGAGGACAGGTGATTTGTTCAATGCTTTAGACGTGCTTCAGCACTCGGCGGTCCCTTTCTGTGAGCTTGTGTGGCCTGCCACTTTACGGCTGAGCCATTGTTGCTCCTAGACGTTTCCACTTCACAATAACTGCACTCACAGTTGGCCAGGGGCAGCTTTAGCAGGGCAGAAATCTGACAAACTGACTTGTTGGAAAGGTGGCATCCTATGATGGTGCCATGTTGAAAAGTCACTGAGCTCTTCAGTAAGGCCATTCTACTGCCAATGTTTGTCTATGGAGATTGCCTGGCTGTGTTCTCGATTTTATACACCTGCCAGCAACGGGTGTGGCTGAAATGGCCGAATCCACTCATTTGAAGGGGTGTCCACTTACTTTTATATACAGTATATAGTGTATGTTTCTCGGCCATGACAGAGATGTACTCTCCCTGTGCTGTAGCTATTTACTTCCTGTCTTCCTGCTCTGCTCTGCTCTGCAGTTCAGTTTGTTGTTGTGTCTACTTCCCGTCTTCCTGCTCTGCAGTTCAGTTTGTTGTTGTGTCTCCATTGTCCCCTTGAGGGGAGGTGACCCCATGTCTGTCGCTTGTATCAGCAGCCCAGCATTGTGCTAAGGGGGGATTTAGCTTCCAAAGCATCTCCCCGCCGCAGCTTTCCCCACCAAACACCAAAGTGCTATCTCCTCGCCTTTTCTCTCCCGCAGACATTAATCTCGCTTTCCCCTTCTACATCAAAAATGCTTGTATTGTCAGCGAGCGCTAATGTTTGCTTTCCTATTCACTATATATACACATATATGCATTTTTGTGTCTGAGGGAATCAGTGGAATGCATTGTTCCCAAATCATTGTAATATCTATTTAGAGTGGCAACAGCGCTGGCAGGGGATGCTGGGTATTCATGGAGCATAAACCAGCCTTAAGACTTAGAAAAGCTGAAAAGGTTTATCCCTATATTCTTAAACTCCCTTCTTTTATGTTGGTCTTAGGCATTAAGGATAGGATTGTGAATAGCAATTGTTCAACGACTGCAGTGAGTGAGTGTGTGTACGTGGGTGGGTTTTTTTTTTTCTTTCTTTTCTTCATTTTAATTCCACGGCATAAAATCCTTTCCCTTCTTTTCTCCTATTTTCCCCTTCACAAACTGTAAATATGAACTGTGTTCTTAAACTCTTAGCGGTGTATGGGACGGAGTAATGTGCTTTTAAGGATACATTATGTGAAAGATTCTCCACTGCACACTCTGCTGCTTGAAATAAGAAAAGGCTATTTTATGGAGCCTGAAAATAAATTCGTCACGCCTAGAAGAAGAAAAAGTGATTTGGAAAAAACCGATAGAGCATCAAGTCGGCAGTAAACAGTAAAGGAAAAGATCTAAAAGAGGGGGGGGTTGTGAGAATCTTTAAAAAAATTGCTAGTTTTCTCCATTTAAAAAAAAAAAAGAAGAAGAATATTTTAGTTGTGTTCTATTGCCAATGTCTCAATACCATTGCTTGGTCTTTCTTCAGAAACTGTGTAAGCGGCTAATGCATTTCAAAGCTCTTTTTTTTTCTTCTTCTTCTTCAAAGCACAATAGAAAACCATCGTAGGTTCCGCTAAGGAAAGTGTCTCAGTCATTTGGGAGCGTTGAACCCTTTGGTGCTGTAGCCTAAGACGTTCTCCAACTGAAGAGTCACCATCCGGTTGCTGTTGTTACAGCTCTCGCAGCACCACGGAAGCTGCAGTCTAAACGCCATGGCAGAAATGAGGTTTGACGATGCCCCTTTACGGTAGATTATTGCTGTGTGATATTTATGTGGAAAGGAAAACATGTCCCTTCTGAATATGCATTGAACATGGTTCTTTAATTACACATCATTATTAACCCATTACAGTCTAAGCCCTGTCCAAGATGAGGGAGGAGGTGTGTGAGCGGGGG
This sequence comes from Oncorhynchus mykiss, assembly GCF_013265735.2. Taxonomy (NCBI): domain Eukaryota; kingdom Metazoa; phylum Chordata; class Actinopteri; order Salmoniformes; family Salmonidae; genus Oncorhynchus; species Oncorhynchus mykiss. Next base: position 95,282,976 of record NC_048569.1, on the reverse strand, counting down.
GGGGGGGGGGTTCTAATAAGCTATATGGAATTGTTTTAAGAAGTTCATACCAAGGATCATTCTGTTATTTAAGTTTGAATTTTACGACCCCTTGAGGTATCCCAAAAATATATACAGAATGTATATGATGAAAAATGTCAATTTGGTCTAACTGCTATTAGCCCATAGAAACACAGTGAATAACAGATAGTCCTTACTGCTATTAGCCCATAGAAACACATTGAATAACAGATAGTCCTTACTGCTATTAGCCAATAGAAACACATTGAATAACAGATAGTTCTTACTGCTATTAGCCCATAGAAACACATTGAATAACAGATAGTCCTTACTGCTATTAGCCAATAGAAACACATTGAATAACAGATAGTCCTTACTGCTATTAGCCCATAGAAACACATTGAATAACAGATAGTCCTTACTGCTATTAGCCAATAGAAACACATTGAATAACAGATAGTCCTTACTGCTATTAGCCCATAGAAACACATTGAATAACAGATAGTCCTTACTGCTATTAGCCCATAGAAACACAGTGAATAACAGATAGTCCTTACTGTTATTAGCCCATAGAAACACATTGAATAACAGATAGTCCTTACTGCTATTAGCCAATAGAAACACATTGTCCTTACTGCTATTAGCCCATAGAAACACAGTGAATAACAGATAGTCCTTACTGCTATTAGCCCATAGAAACACAATGAATAACAGATTCATTACATGGAACAACAGATAGTAACCCCTAAACAATCTGACAGAAATAAGAAAGATCCGGAAAAAAAAATGTTGGACATATATTTAACAATACATGATTATTAAATATACAACTACATGGACATCTATTGACATACAACAACAGACAACATTAGTCATTCAGATGGTCTTGGTAAGAGGAGTGTCATTAGTTATTCAGATGGTCTTGGTAAGAGGAGTGTAATTAGTCATTCAGGTGGTCTAGGTAAGAGGAGTGTCATTAGTCATTCAGGTGGTCTTGGTAAGAGGAGTGTCATTAGTCATTCCGGTGGTCTTATTAAGAGGAGTGTCATTAGTCATTCAGATGTTCTTGGTAAGAGGAGTGTCATTAGTCATTCAGATGGTCTTAGTAAGAGGAGTGTCATTAGTCATTCAGGTGGTCTTAGTAAGAGGAGTGTCATTAGTCATTCAGGTGGTCTTGGTAAGAGGAGTGTCATTAGTCATTCAGATGGTCTTGGTAAGAGGAGTGTCATTAGTCATTCAGGTGGTCTTGGTAAGAGGAGTGTCATTAGTCATTCAGGTGGTCTTGGTAAGAGGAGTGTCATTAGTCATTCAGATGGTCTAGGTAAGAGGAGTGTCATTAGTCATTCAGGTGGTCTTGGTAAGAGGAGTCTCATTAGTCATTCAGATTGTCTTGGTAAGAGGAGTGTCATTAGTCATTCAGGTTTGTCTTGGTAAGAGGAGTGTCATTAGTCATTCAGGTGGTCTTGGTAAGAGGAGTGTCATTAGTCATTCAGATGGTCTTGGTAAGAGGAGTGTCATTAGTCATTCAGGTGTTCTTGGTAAGAGGAGTGTCATTAGTCATTCAGGTGGTCTTGGTAAGAGGAGTGTCATTAGTCATTCAGGTGGTCTTAGTAAGAGGAGTGTCATTAGTCATTCAGTTGGTCTTGGTAAGAGGAGTGTCATTAGTCATTCAGGTGGTCTTAGTAAGAGGAGTGTCATTAGTCATTCAGGTGGTCTTGGTAAGAGGAGTGTCATTAGTCATTCAGATGGTCTTGGTAAGAGGAGTGTCATTAGTCATTCAGGTGGTCTTAGTAAGAGGAGTGTCATTAGTCATTCAGGTGGTCTTGGTAAGAGGAGTGTCATTAGTCATTCAGGTGGTCTTGGTAAGAGGAGTGTCATTAGTCATTCAGATGGTCTTGGTAAGAGGAGTGTCATTAGTCATTCAGGTGGTCTTGATAAGAGGAGTGTCATTAGTCATTCAGATGGTCTTGGTAAGAGGAGTGTCATTAGTCATTCAGGTGTTCTTGGTAAGAGGAGTGTCATTAGTCATTCAGGTGGTCTTGGTAAGAGGAGTGTCATTAGTCATTCAGGTGGTCTTAGTAAGAGGAGTGTCATTAGTCATTCAGGTGTTCTTGGTAAGAGGAGTGTCATTAGTCATTCAGGTGGTCTTAGTAAGAGGAGTGTCATTAGTCATTCAGATGTTCTTGGTAAGAGGAGTGTCATTAGTCATTCAGGTGGTCTTGGTAAGAGGAGTGTCATTAGTCATTCAGATGTTCTTGGTAAGAGGAGTGTCATTAGTCATTCAGGTGGTCTTGGTAAGAGGAGTGTCATTAGTCATTCAGATGTTCTTGGTAAGAGGAGTGTCATTAGTCATTCAGGTGGTCTTAGTAAGAGGAGTGTCATTAGTCATTCAGTTGGTCTTGGTAAGAGGAGTGTCATTAGTCATTCAGGTGGTCTTAGTAAGAGGAGTGTCATTAGTCATTCAGGTGTTCTTGGTAAGAGGAGTGTCATTAGTCATTCAGGTGGTCTTAGTAAGAGGAGTGTCATTAGTCATTCAGATGTTCTTGGTAAGACGAGTGTCATTAGTCATTCAGATGGTCTTAGTAAGAGGAGTGTCATTAGTCATTCAGGTGGTCTTGGTAAGAGGAGTGTCATTAGTCATTCAGGTGGTCTTGGTAAGAGGAGTGTCATTAGTCATTCAGATGGTCTTGGTAAGAGGAGTGTCATTAGTCATTCAGGTGGTCTTGGTAAGAGGAGTGTCATTAGTCATTCAGATGGTCTTGGTAAGAGGAGTGTCATTAGTCATTCAGGTGTTCTTGGTAAGAGGAGTGTCATTAGTCATTCAGGTGGTCTTGGTAAGAGGAGTGTCATTAGTCATTCAGGTGGTCTTAGTAAGAGGAGTGTCATTAGTCATTCAGGTGGTCTTGGTAAGAGGAGTGTCATTAGTCATTCAGGTGGTCTTAGTAAGAGGAGTGTCATTAGTCATTCAGGTGTTCTTGGTAAGAGGAGTGTCATTAGTCATTCAGGTGGTCTTAGTAAGAGGAGTGTCATTAGTCATTCAGATGTTCTTGGTAAGAGGAGTGTCATTAGTCATTCAGGTGGTCTTGGTAAGAGGAGTGTCATTAGTCATTCAGATGTTCTTGGTAAGAGGAGTGTCATTAGTCATTCAGATGTTCTTGGTAAGAGGAGTGTCATTAGTCATTCAGGTGGTCTTAGTAAGAGGAGTGTCATTAGTCATTCAGATGTTCTTGGTAAGAGGAGTGTCAATAGTCATTCAGGTGATCTTGGTAAGAGGAGTGTCATTAGTCATTCAGATGGTCTTGGTAAGAGGAGTGTCATTAGTCATTCAGATGGTCTTGGTAAGAGGAGTGTCATTAGTCATTCAGATGGTCTTGGTAAGAGGAGTGTCATTAGTCATTTCACAAACAACTTGCAGCCTGAGTAATCCAGACAGAACATGACTTCTATTGCTGTGTTTACACAGGCAGCCCAATTCTGATCTTTTTTCCATCAGATCTCCTCAAATCAGTTGATCTGATTTGTGAAAATACAAATGAGTGAAAAAAAGTTCAGAATTTGGCTGGCTATCTAAATGCAACCATATTGACATAGATACAGGATACTGTACCAACCATATTGACATACATACAGGATACTGTACCAACCATATTGACATATATACAGGATACTGTACCAACCATATTGACATATATACAGGATACTGTACCAACCATATTGACATACATACAGGATACTATATCAACCGTATTGATATACATACAGGATACTGTACAAAATGGGCATCCAAAATGGCACCCTATTCTCTTTATAATGCACTACTTGTAACTAGGACACTATATAGGACAGGGTTACCCAACTGGGTGACTTTATTTGTCTCCCTAAGTTTTCTGAGCCAAACAAATGAAGTTATTGGGCATAAAAGACTATAAAAACACCAGCCATTCATCTACAAGTTATTTTACTCAAATTAAATCAAATCTAATGTTATTTGTCACATGCGCCGAATACAACAGGTGTAGGTAGAGCTTACTGTGAAAGGCTTGTAAAAGTAAGCATTTCACCTGATGCATTTGGCTCACGTGAAAAATAGATGCACATTTGTCCCCATTCACTCACTCAAATTGAGAAGAGCGAGGGAGAGGGCCTGGGAGAAGGTCTGGGAGAGGGTCTGGGAGAAGGTCTGGGAGAGGGCTTGGGAGAGGGCTTGCGAGAGGGTCTGGGAGAGGGCCTGGGAGAGGGCTTGGTAGAGGACCTGGGAGAGGACCTGGGAGGGCCTGGGAGAGGGTCTGGGAGAGAGACTGGGAGAAGGCCTGGGAGAGGCCCTGGGAGAGAGTCTGGGAGAGGGCCTAGGAGAGGCCCTGGGAGAGGACCTGGTAGAGGGCCTGGGAGAGGGTCTGGGAGAGGGCCTGGGAGAGGGTCTGGGAGAAAGCTTGGGAGAGGGTTTGGGAGAGGGTCTGGGAGATGGTCTGGGAGAGGGTCTGGGAGAGGGCTTGGGAGAGTACCTGAGAGAGGGCCTGGGAGAGGGCCTGGGAGAGGGTTTGGGAGAGGGTCTGGGAGAGGGTCTGGGAGAGGGCCTGGGAGAGGGTCTGGGAAAGGGTCTGGGCTCAGTGAATTGGTAATAGGAATTAATAGGAAGTGGAGTGAAGTGCTGTGCTAGTTTGATCAGCACTGACTCCTAAACACACATAACAGTGACAGAAATGAGAAACCAAGTGGCGCCATGCCTCCCGTTGCCTTTCAGGAGCCCCAGGGGGATTCTCTCTTTGTTTGTTCCCATAAGGAGATCCCTTTTTGGTTTTCAGGTAGAACCCTTTGGTGCTGTTAAGGTTCTGCATAGAACATTTTAGTGGTGAAAGGGTTCCACGTAGAACCTTGTATTAGTGAAAGGGTTCCATGTAGAACCTTGTATTAGTGAAAGGGTTCCACATAGAACCTTGTATTAGTGAAAGGGTTCCACATAGAACATTGTATTAGTGAAATGGTTCCACATAGAACCTTGTATTAGTGAAATGGTTCCACATAGAACCTTGTATTAGTGAAATGGTTCCACATAAAACCTTGTATTAGTGAAAGGGTTCCACATAGAACCTTGTATTAGTGAAATGGTTCCACGTAGAACCAAAAATAGTTATATTCCGAGGCTTCTGTGGGTAGCACCTTCAGTAGGTAGGAGTGGGTTCCTCCTCATAGGATGTCACAGTCACTCAGAGGGGTCCATAGAAATAGCATATCTAGAAGCATATTCTCAATCAGGTCAGTCAACGTTCTGTGATGGGGTGGACCGGCGGCCATATTGTGTGTAACCATTCTAGTGATTCTACATCTATATGGGCTACAGATACAGAGTATTGGTGTCACAGTCACTCAGAGAGGTCCATAGAAATAGCATATCTAGAAGCATATTCTCAATCAGGTCAGTCAACGTTCTGTGACGGGGTGGACCGGCGGCCATGTTGTGTGTAACCATTCTAGTGATTCTACATCTATGTGGGCTACAGATACAGAGTATTAGTGTCTGTGTTTGACATTCCAAACGGGAACATGATCTACTGTATAAAACAAAACGAAACAACTAACACTGGTAGTGTGACAATGTCCTTCTATATCAGAGTGTGCCAATAGAGATGTCTGTATGCAAAGAGGGTCATCACCAGAGAGTAGATCTGAATGCATGGTGCCTTTATGTTTTTTAAGCTGCGGGATATTTAAGTAGATGCCAACATGCTTACTTGCTGCCTGATGCCTCCGCCCGTCAGTGTGTGAAAACACTCTAATTTGTCCTTGCCATGTTTCGTCATTAATCTTTGGCCCTGGTTGGTGAGACGTGGTGATTTGTTGAGAGCTCTCTTGGGGGGAAAGACAATCTGAAGACATTCTCCATTATTATAATGGCATTATCATGCCTCGGTCAAATTGTGTCATATAAATTATACATTATGACTGAGTACAAGCGCGGTAGATTGATATGACAACCAGCCTTCAGTCTACAGCCTAATACATAACAGGGCTGCATTTTTTTTTTAAAAAGCCCTTCCTCCTCGACACCTCAGGCTGTTTCATTTACGGACCTTTTAAAATACCTTTTTGATCAATGCTTTAAATGGGATCTTTGATTAGTGTTTATGGACATCGACAATGACATAACACACGCAAGACTAATGCCTTCCTACGGTGTCAATAAAATAAAATAAAATAAGGAATTAACAGTAGATTATCAAATCGAATTGAATTGAATTTGTCACGTACACGTGGTTTGCAGATGTTATTGCAGGTGTGGCGAGATGCTTGTGTTTCTAGCTCCGACGATTTCAGTAATACCTAACAAGTAGATATCTAACAATTTCACAACAATATAAACACACATCTAAAGTAAAGGAATGGAATTAAGAATATATAAATGTTTGGAATAGCATTTGTCAGAGCGGCATACACAACGATACAGTAGAATAGGGTAGAATAAGGTATGTACATATGAGATGAGTCATGCAAAATATGTAAACGTTATTAATTAAAGTGACTTGTGTTCCATTTATTAAAGTGGCCAGTGATATCAAGTCTATGTATATAGACTTGAAATCATGATTCATTACGCATCATTATGATTCATTATGCGTCATTATGATTCACTATGCGTCATTATGATTCATTATGATTCATTATGCACCGCTATGATTCACTATGCGGCATTACAATTCATTATGCGTCATTATGATTCATTATTCATCATTATGATTCATGATGCGTCATTATGATTCATTATTCATCATTATGATTCATTATTCATCATTATGATTCACTCTGCGTCATTATGATTCATTATGATTCATTATGCACCGTTATGATTCACTATGCGGCATTACAATTCATTATGCGTCATTATGATTCATTATTCATCATTATGATTCATTATGATTCATTTTGCGTCATTATGATTCATTATGCGTCATTAGGATTCATTATGATTCATTATGCGTCATTATGATTCATTATGATTCATTATGCGTCATTATGATTCATTATTCATCATTATGATTCATTATGATTCATTTTGCGTCATTATGATTCATTATGCATCATTATGATTCATTATGATTCATTATGCGTCATTATGATTCATTATGCGTCATTATGATTCATTATGCGTCATTATGATTCATTTTGCGTCATTATGATTCATTATGCATCATTATGATTCATTATGATTCATTATGCGTCATTATGATTCATTATGCGTCATTATGATTCATCATGCGTCATTATGATTCATTATGCGCCATTATGATTCATTATGCGCCATTATGATTCATTATGCGCCATTATGATTCATTATGATTCACCATGCATCATTATGATTGGGTTTTATTTTGTCTCTCATGTATTTATGCCAAACTGAGTTGGACCTTATCTGATGAGGATGTGAAATGATGATGAAGATGTGGCATGATGATGGAGATGTGACATGATGATGAAAATGTGACATGAAGATGAAAATGTGACATGATGATGAAGATGTGAAATGATGATGAAGATGTGGCAGGATGATGAAGACGTGGCTGGCATGATGATGAAGATGTGGCATGATGATGAAGACCTGGGCATAAAGATGAAGATGTGACATGATGATGAAGATGTGCCATGAAGATGAAGATGTGACATGATGATGAAGATGTGACATGATGATGAAGCTGTGGCATGAAGATGAAGATGTGACATGATGATGAAGATGTGACATGATAATGAAGATGTGGCATGAAGATGAAGATGTGGCATGATGATGAAGATGTGGCATGATGATGAAAATGTGACATGATGATGAAGATGTGAAATGATGATGAAGATGTGACATGATGATGAAGGTGTGGCATGAATGAAGATGTGGCATGATGATGATGCGTGGCATGATGATGAAGGTATGGCATGATGATGAAGATGAGACATGATGATGAAGATGTGGCATGATGATGAAAATGTGTCATGATGATGAAGATGTGACATGATGATGAAGATGTGGCATGATGATGAAGACATGGCTGGCATGATGATGAAGATGTGGCATGAAGATGAAGATGTGGCATGATGATGAAGCGTGGCATGATGATGAAGGTGTGGCATGATGATGAAGATGTGTCATGATGATGAAGGTGTGGCATGATGATGAAGATGAGACATGATGATGAAGGTGTGGCATGATGATGAAGATGAGACATGATGATGAAGATGTGTAATGATGATGAAAATGTGACATCATGATGAAGATGTGGCATGAAGATGAAAATGTGGCATGATGATGAGGACCTGGGCATGAAGATGAAGAAGTGACATGATGATGAAGATGTGACATGATGATGAAGGTGTGGCATGATGATGAAGATGTTGCATGATGATGAAGGTGTGGCATGATGATGAAGGTGTGGCATGATGATGAAGATGTGGCATGATGATGAAGGTGTGGCATGATGATGAAGATGAGACATGATGATGAAGGTGTGGCATGATGATGAAGATGAGACATGATGATGAAGATGTGTCATGATGATGAAGATGTGGCATGATGAGGACCTGGGCATGAAGATGAAGAAGTGACATGATGATGAAGATGTGACATGATGATGAAGATGTGGCATGATGATGAAGGTGTGGCATGATGATGAAGATGTGGCATGATGATGAAGATGTGGCATGATGATGAAGGTGTGGCTCGATGATGAAGATGTGGCATGATGATGAAGATGTGGCATGATGATGAAGATGTGGCATGATGATGAAGATGTGGAATGATGAAGAAGATGTGACATGATGATGAAGATGTGACATGATGATGAAGATGTGACATGATGATGAAGATGTGGCATGATGATGAAGATGTGACATGATGATGAAGATGTGGCATGATGATGACGATGTGGCATTCTGATGAAGATGTTACATGATGATGAAGATGTGGCATGAAGATGAAGACCCGTGTTGGTCCTATGTATATCAAACCACACTGCCTCAGCTGATGAAGGTAATTCTGTAGCTGCTCCTGTTCATTTGTCATTCTGCTGAAGGATGCATGAATCATGTGTATCTATAGCGAAGATATACACACCAATCAGAAGGTACATTAGACTTTATATGGCATTATCTTGTATTGGGTAATACTCCTCAATGACGACATCTCTTTAATGCCCTAGAGTTGATGGCAACATACTAGTCATATTTATCATGGAAAATAGATTGATTGAACTCTGAAACGTTTTAGTGCCGCTGTCAAGAAACCTGACCTCACGGCTTGCCTTGCACACAACACCTCCATTTTGAGGCCAATATGCCTGCACGACACATGTTGACAACACACATCTTCTGTCAACTGTCTAAGGCCTTATTGGATAACACGTTGACTACACACATCTTCTGTCAACTGTCTAATGTCTTATTGGATCACAGTTGTGTTGGGTGTTGCGGTGTTAAGATACTGGTAATCCTTGTGACAGATTTAGGCTATGTTTCTCCTCAGTATTAATGGTTTGGTTCTTTGCATTTTTTTTTGTTGCTAACTCTAAAAGTGTTGCCATGAGCAACAAGAGTAGAAAAACTAACCCAGTACCCCTGGGTGTCAAATCAAGGTGAAAGGGGTACAACAAGCACTAAGCCACATTTTAGAGAGGTGGAGAGGTAGAAAAAAACAACATTAAAGCCTCGAGACTCTGGCAGAGATGAATTAGAGGTCTGGAATAGCCCTTCCTCAGATATAACCAGTTCTCTCTCTCTCTCCCCCTCTCTCTCTCTCTTCCTCTTTCTCTCTCTCTCTCTCTTCCTCTTTCTCTCTCTCTCTCTCTCTCTCTCTCTCTGTCTCTCTGTCTCTCTCTCTTCCTCTTTCTCTCTCTGTCTCTCTCTCTCTGTCTGTCTCTCTCTCTCTCTGTCTGTCTCTCTCTCTCTGTCTGTCTCTCTCTCTCTCTCTCTCTCTCTTTCTGTCTCTCTCTTTCGTCCTCTCACTCTCTCTGTCTCTCTCTCTCTCTGTCTCTCTCTCTCATCCTCTCTCTTGTTCTCTCTCTCTCTTTTGTCCTCTCTCTCTCTTGTCCTCTCTCTCTCTCTCTCTCTCTCTCTCGTTCGTCCTCTCTCTCTCTCTCTCTCTCTCTCTCTCTCTCTCTCTTTCATCCTCTCTCTCTCTCTCTCTCTCTCTCTCTCTTTCGTCCTCTCTCTCTCTCTCTCTCTTGTCCTCTCTCTCTCTCTCTCTCTTTCTTTCTTTCTCTATTCTCTCGTCCTCCCATATAGTCTTAATCCCTTTCTCTATCTCTCTTCTCTGTCTCTCCCCTTCTCTGTCTCTCACTTTTCTATCCACAGAGAAGAGAAATAACTGAATAGTGTAAATGGACTGAAGTATGAAAGATGTTCAAAGAGAGATTCCTAACTCCAGCGAGAGCCACTTAGAATATCCATCTGAGGGACGGAAGCCAAAATAATATACTTGACCCCTTTTGTCTGTGCACTTTGAGAAGTTTGTTATAATGGCAAGTCCTATAATAATTCACTGTACCTCATGTATATTAAATAGAAATTCACTGGCTTTTATGATAAATTGCTTGGGTAACGCCAGGACACCTCTTTTGCATTTCAATGGGAGTGAGTGTCAAGATTCTTATTTCATTACCAGCCGACACATTAGCTGATGGATTTTAATTTTCTCCCCTCCCCACAGCACCTCCGAGACTGGGGTCCGAACTGAAAAGGTCTGCAAAAGAAAACGGAGAGAATTAAATAAATAAATACATACATGCAAATCAGTGTCAAGCACTTTTATTGGAAAAAAAAAAAAACCCAGATCTACGCTCTACATTTACATACCCAGGGAGCGCAGAATGTGTAAATGATATAATATCAATCGCGGAGAACTCTCTTCTTGCTGAGTCGACTGAAAGTCAAGGTTTAATTCATCTTTCGATAAAAATCAGGATGTCTCTGAAACGAAGAGCTGCTGTGTGCAGCGGAAGACAGTGTCCCAAATGACCTCCTATTCCCTAAGTAGTGCACTACTTTTGATTGGGACCCATTGGGACAGCGCAGACAGAGGAGAGACACTGAGCTCCTCTCTTTTTGTTTTCTCCGTGTCGTAACGCCAGGCACTAATCTACAAACTCGGCAGAGGACTTCTCTCCACATCACTAACTTTGAGAGGGGTGAGGGAACAAAATAAAAGGTGCCCGAGGCAAATTAACAAATTACCTCAAGCCTTTTATGACTCCCCATTTCATCTGTTTGTAGTAAATCCAACTAATAATACATGAATGAGAGAAAAAAAAAAGATCATAGAGGATGAAATGAAATACTCCACGGAGGTAAGATTTCTAGTCTTTGTAGTTCTCAGTGGGAACACACTGAATGGAGAAATGAGGTCAAGAAGACACCTGTGTTGGAGAGAGACTGAAACGTTATATTTCAAATGGAGGACGTCAAATGTGTGATGTTCTGATAGGATACTCAAATAATTGTCTCTTAAAGACAGATTGAGTCTTCAGTGAACAATATGCAATCTTGAGAATTAAGCTTGAGACCACACCTATGAAAGAACGACCAGTACCACGTTCAGTTACCAAAACGCTGTTGAACGTAGCAGATAGAAATTACATGAATAGAGCCAACACGATTCCTTGTTCTACATGTTGGAAAGGCGTGTCTGTTCTACGTAACATATTTCTATCCAAACATTCCAAAACGTTGTTGAACGTAGCAGATAGAAATTACATGAATAGAGCCAACACGATTCCTTGTTCTTACATATTGGAAAGGCGTGTCTGTTCTACATAACATATTTCTATCCAAACGTTCCAAAACGCTGTGTCCTCCAAGAGTTTTCCCTGCACGTCACGTAATCAGGAAAAACTCCAAGTCCTTATATTTCCTGTGGTGAGATCCCCCCCCCCCAAAAAAAACATAAAGCTCATCTTCAGGATTAACATCATTGTTCATTCATTGCCTACGCATGAATTTACAATGTTCTTATTGCTAACATTTATCCTTATGTTTTTTTTGGGGGGAAACTCACCCCCCCCCCCCCAGATCATGTCACATGATCAAGGAAACCTCTGGGTTCTAAACATACATACTGTATATATACTGTACAGCCATCAAATATCATGTGCTAGTCTTTTGGAGACATCGCTAATTATCATTATCTTACGCAAACACACTCACACTCCGGACGGACGGCTTTGCCACCCTGCTATTTGTCTTCCTGGTATAATGCTCTAATTTATAGCTAGCAGATGAATTGCTGAGATTGTAACATATTCTTGAGTGCATCAGCAAAGCTCTTAATTCAGTATTAATGGCTGCTGAAAGCTCCAGCCATGGATCCTCATTACAAAGTCCACAGCCAATGGAGTACACTCTTAGAAAAAAGGGTGCTATCTAGAACCTAAAGGGTTCTTCGGCTGTCCACGTAGGATAACCCTTTGACGAACACTTTTGCTTCCAGGTAGAACCCTTTTGGGTTCCATTTAGATCCCCTGCGGAAGCCCCTTTATTCTAAGAGTGTATGACAGAGTGTAGTGAGTGATAGGACATCCCTCCTACTGGATCCTTATGAACAGGGTTGGCTAATGGAGAGAGACTACGTTCATCAAGCCTCAGCCTTCAGCCCCAGGGCCCTGATTCACAAAACATCTCAGGGTGGGACTGTTGATCTAGGATCAGCCCCCCCCCCGGTCAATATCATTGTCTTTATTATGACCTAAAAAGGCAGAACTAATCCTAGTTTAGCACTCCAACTCTGAGAGGCTTTTTGAATACAGGCCCAGGCTTTTGGGTCCACTCCCCCGCTCTCCCTTGTTCTCCCCCCGCTCTCACTCTAATTACTGTAGTGGTAATTGGACATGGTAAACCACTCCACTGTGTTGATGGAGATGGAGAGATGGAGAAACAACCCACAAGTGGAAGATAAAGGACTTGATGATGACTGTGGGCCCTTTGACTGGCATTATTATCTCAACTAGAGTTGTACTGTATACCCAAGCGGTGCCTCCAGTTTTGGTATCCAATCTATGCGCTTATATGGTAAACTCAGAGACAAAAGGTAAGCGAGAGAGGTAACATATCAGCCATTTTGACAGATGACCAGTAGATGAGGAGGCCCAGAAATGGATACTTCTTGAATAAATATGAAGAAATAAGGTGGTAGTAATTTTGTATTTTCAAGAGACAATGATAAGAACAATGGTGAGGAACAATTTCCATCACTTTTAGACAACGTTCGACAGAATTTCTGGAGTTTGGAACCATAGAACTAAGTCTGAGCCTTCCTTCCTTACATAGTCTACACGTTCTCCATCTGCCATTTTTAATCCGAGACAATAAGCACCTCCCTCATCTCGTTTTCATTCAGGACACCATCTCTGTGAACGTCTCTTCCTTCCTGCTGCCCAATGTGACAGTGTTAATTGTAGACTGGCATAAAAGTAAAGTCTTTGACTATCTATAACAACAAACACCTCCTTCTCCCTTCCCTTCTCCCTTCTTTTTCTACCTTCTACCCTGTCAGGTGGCAGGTAGCCTGGAGGTTAGAGAATGTAGCCTAGAGGTCAGAGCAGGTAACCTAGAGGTCAGAGCAGGTAGCCTAGAGGTTAGAGCAGGTAGCCTAGAGGTTAGAGCAGGTAGCCTAGAGGTCAGAGCAGGTAGCCTAGAGGTTAGAGCAGGTAGCCTAGAGGTCAGAGCAGGTAGCCTAGAGGTTATAGCAGGTAGCCTAGAGGTCAGAGGAGGTAGCCTAGAGGTTATAGCAGGTAGCATAGAGGTTAGAGAATGTAGCCTAGAGGTTAGAGCAAGTAGCCTAGAGGTCAGAGCAGGTAGCCTAGAGGTCAGAGCAGGTAGCCTAGAGGTCAGAGCAGGTAGCATAGAGGTTAGAGAATGTAGCCTAGAGGTCAGAGCAGGTAGCCTAGAGGTCAGAGCAGGTAGCCTAGAGGTTAGAGAATGTAGCCTAGAGGTCAGAGCAGGTAGCCTAGAGGTCAGAGCAGGTAGCCTAGAGGTTAGAGCAGGTAGCCTAGAGGTTAGAGAATGTAGCCTAGAGGTCAGAGCAGGTAGGCTAGAGGTCAGAGCAGGTAGCCTAGAGGTCAGAGCAGGTAACCTAGAGGTCAGAGCAGGTAGCCTAGAGGTTAGAGCAGGTAGCCTAGAGGTCAGAGCAGGTAGCCTAGAGGTTAGAGCAGGTAGCCTAGAGGTCAGAGCAGGTAGCCTAGAGGTTATAGCAGGTAGCCTAGAGGTTATAGCAGGTAGCCTAGAGGTTATAGCAGGTAGCCTAGAGGTCAGAGCAGGTAGCCTAGAGGTCAGAGCAGGTAGCCTAGAGGTCAGAGCAGGTAGCCTAGAGGTCAGAGCAGGTAGCCTAGAGGTCAGAACAGGTAGCCTAGAGGTCAGAGCAGGTAGCCTGAAGCTTAGAGCAAGTAGCCTAGAGGTCAGAGCGTTGCGCCAGTAACTGAAGGTTGCTGGTGCGAATATCCAAGCTGAAAAAGGTTTATCTATTGATGTGCCCTTGAGCAAGGCACTTAACTGTAATTTGTTCCAGGAGCGCTGTAGTATCTGGTGCAGTGAAATGTCCCTTCTCCCTTCCCGTCTCCCTCTCAGTCCACCATCTGAAGAAATGAATGTCTTCCACTCTCCCTTCTGCCCATTGTGACAGTATTAACCGTAGGCTAGCATAAAAGTAATTGGAAACTGATTCCCAGGCAAAGCTCCAATTAAGGCAGCACCAAAGTCTCTCCGTTCTGTGTAATCGTCAGTAATGGTTTTCAGTTTTTGGGACATTTGGTCGCTCGCATTCAGCGCTCACCTTCTGACATGGGCTGTTCAACTCGGGCACAAAATCCCCCCCTCCCCTCCCCACTTCACAATAATCTTCATTTCCTCTTCATTTTCTCTCTGTCGTCTCATCTCTCTCAGATGAGGACCGCAGTGTCTCAGTGTCTTCCCGTGGCTTGCAGTGAGAGCTGAGTTCGGAGAGGGTGTAATTGACTAGAGACAACTCTGTGACTGTATGTTTAACTATGACTGGAGGCTACAGAGGCAGTCTGGCCCTGGTTCAGCTCTGCTAAAACAGTCATCCCCCCCTTCATTCTCTTTCTGTGGTTGGCTGGTTATTCAAATGCAGTTTGTTCACCACAGTTCCAGAGCAAAGACTGTGCAGTGTTTAAACTCAGGACAGAGGCTACGCAGAAAGTAGAATGAAACGCGTAATTGGATATTGTACAGGATTTTTTTTTTTTAAAATGTTGCACTCTACTTTTCTACTAAAATTGCCACAATTCTAATGTTATTAAATGACGCTACTATAATACAATACTAATTCTATCCATTCTTTTACTGTCACCACACGTAATATGCTTCTCATACAATAATTCTTCTGTTCTAGTTCCAGAGGCTCCTCTTGCCTACTAGACTGGGCCTGTTCTGTATGATAGGGGGAGAGAGAGAGGGGAGCGACAGAGAGGAGAGAGAAGAGTGGGGTAGCGAGGGAGAGAGCTGTGCTTTGTGCCGTCGTCTATATCAAGCTTTTTCTGAGGGAGGATACAGACGGGGGAGTGAAACAATCGGACAAAATGGCCCTAAAGTGCTTAGAGAATCTTCTTTATTTAATCGAGGCACACACACATGGCACCACAAAGGCAGACAGAGTAAACCCAATTCTCCACCGCCTCTCCGGAGCGAGCGTTCCTCTCAACGGCTGCATCGTCTCTTTGCCTGTGCTGAAAATCACCCGACACACAGGATTTTAGATCATTCTGTTTCCTCAATAAACTTCCGTTCCCACAGATGGGTTGTCTCAGCCAGAAAGAGAGAGGGGTTAGGGGATCGCTCTTTAAGTCTCAAAGTGACATTTTCTTTTCACGTTTCTCTGACATTATAATCATCGCCTCATCGTCTTTAATTAGCTGACTTCTTTAGTTTATTTATTCATTTCAGAAGACACGTCCTGCATTGGCCATATCTCAGCCACATAGAATACCCATAGAAACAGAATGTACAAAACGGGCCTCTCCATTCAAGACAATGGGAATGCTTGCAATTACAATACCAGATCAGACATATGTGGTCATCTCACAACTTTATCCACATTAAATAGAATAGATTATATCTATATTATATAGTTTTTACAATCAAAATGGACAGGGTTCTCAACACTTCTAACAATATAAAACAAACATATGATGGATCAGCCATCACAAACAGAATGTTAATGAATGAAAATGAATACCTTCTTATTTAACTTTTTTGTTTTGTGGATTTATGTATGAACTGTGCACCTGTCTCTTTTAGGTGGCCTTTCTCCACAGTTCAGGAGCGGGACGTTGATCAGAAATAGCCGCTCATCTCATCTGTAATTTGACGATGAAATAGAAGAGGAATGAAAGCGGGGAGCATAACTGGAGAAGCGTGTAAGATGGCTGCTTCATGGCTCCCCCCTTTGCCCTTAGTGTAACATTCAGGGGAAGAGTATCTCTTTGTTATGGGCCCCCCTCTCCCTGGCAATTATCACCAACTCCACTTCCCTTGCCCTCCAGAGCCCACGGAATGGAACTCAGCACCGGCCAGAATGGGAGAATAGCTACATTTATAATTTTTTTCTCGTTTTCCTTTCCCATAGATTAATTTTCCAGGAAGCCCTGTCACTGCTGTACAGGGAAGCGGGAGAAAGAGGGAGGGATAGAGAGTGGTGGGGGGGTTTAGAGAGGGGGGTAGAGAGAGGAATAGAGAGAGAAGGGGGCTAGAGAGAGAGAGAGGGAGAGGGAGAGAGAGAGAGAGAGAGAGAGAGAGAGAGAGAGAGAGAGAGGGGGAGAGAGAGAGAGAGGATCGAGAGAGAGAGGATAGAGAGAGAGAGAGAGAGAGAGAGGGAGAGAGGGGGGATAGAGAGAGAGAGGATAGAGAGAGAGAGAGAGAGAGAAAGAGAGAGAGAGAGAGAGAGAGAGAGAGAGAGAGAGGGAGAGGGTACAGTGGTACAGTATGAAAAGGGTGGGGGTAAGAGAGATTGGGGCTAAGGTAGCACAAGCCTTCTCGGTTTTTTTTTCTTCCCTTTTCCTTGACAGATCATTCTCCATGCAGGGGTATCAGGGGGTCTGGACGATAATTGGCATGCAGATTGCAGCTGATGGCGTCCCGCAACAGAAGAAAAGAGCGGGCTGGTTAGAATAATGAGGCAGCCAACCTGATGGATGGGCCAGAGAGGAGGTCATACAAAATGCTTCAAACACAATTCCTACCCCCCCCCCCCCCTCCTCTCTGCTCCTATGGAGCCCCAGCCCTCCCAGCCCTCCCAGTCCTCCCAGTCCTCATAGCCCTCCCAGTCCTCATAGCCCTCCCAGCCCTCCCAGTCCTCTCAGCCCTCCCAGTCCTCCCAGCCCTCCCAGTCCACATAGCCCTCCCAGCCCTCCCAGTCCTCCCAGCCCTCCCAGTCCTCATTGGCCTCCCAGCCATCCCAGCCCTCCCAACCCTCTCAGCCCTCCTAGCTCTCCCAGCCCTCCTCCACCTCCCAGCCCTCCCATCCCTCATAGCCCTCCCAGCCCTCCTAGCTTTCCCAGCTCTCCCAGCTCTCCCCCAACTCCTATCCCTCCCAGCCCTCCCAGCCCTCCCTCACCCCCCAGACCCCGTAGCCCTCTAAGCCATCCCAGCCCACTCAGCCCTCATAGCCATCCCAGCCCTCCCCACCTCCTAGCCCTCCTAGCTTTCCCAGCTCTCCCAGCCCTCCCGGCCCTCCCAGCCCTCCCAGCCCTCCCAGCCCTCCCAGCCCTCCCAGCCCTCATAGCCCTCCCAGCCCTCCCAGCTTTCCCAGCCCTCACAGCCCTCCCCCACCTCCTAGCCCTCCCAGCCCTCCTTGACCTCCCGGCCCTCCAAGCCATCCCGGCCATCCTGGACCTCCCAGCCCTCCTTGACCTCCCTGCCCTCCCATCCCTCATAGCCCTCCCAGCCCTCATAGCCCTCATAGCCCTCCCAGCCCTCCCTCACCTCCCAGCCCTCCCAGCCCCCCTAGTCATCCTAATTCTCCCAGAGTCCCAGTCCTCCCAGCCCTCCCTCACCTCCCAATCCTCCCAGCCCTCCCTCACCCCCCAGCCCTCCTTCACCACCTAGCCCTCCCAGCCCTCCCTCATCCCCCAGCCCTCCCAGCCCTCCCTCACCTCCCAACCATCCCAGCCCTCCCTCACCCCCCAGCCCTCCCAGCCCTCCCTCATCCCCCAGCCCTCCCAGCCCTCCCTCACCTCACCTCCCAACCATCCCAGCCCTCCCTCACCTCCCAACCCTCCCGCCCTCCCTCAAATCCCAGCCCTACCAGTACCACCTGCTCTCAGTTTGTTTTCTCCTTCATATTTCCACAAAGCCCTGATATTTCATTATTTCCTCTCTCTTCCCTTCCAGGGTACTGACTGAGAGCCTTCCAGGGTACTGACTGAGAGCCTTCCAGGGTACTGACTGAGAGCCCTCCAGGGTACTGACTGAGAGCCTTCCAGGGTACTGACTGAGAGCCTTCCAGGGTGCTGATTGAGAGCCTTCTAGGGTACTGACTGAGAGCCTTCTAGGGTACTGACTGAGAGCCTTCCAGGGTACTGATTGAGAGCCTTCTAGGGTGCTGATTGAGAGCCTTCCCGGATACTGACTGAGAGCCTTCCAGGGTAGTGATTGAGAGTTCTCCCCTCTTTCTCCCTTTCTCCATTTCTTTCTCCTCCCTTATCTAACTCCCAATCTCTCAATTAAACTCAGTACAGTAAAGTATAGAGGGGTGGTTGAGACAGACAGGGGTTAGTGGAGACAGACAGGGGTAGTGGGTAGGTTGGGGTAGTGGAGACAGACAGGGGGTAGTGGAGACAGACAGGGGGTAGTGGGGACAGACAGGGGTTAGTGGAGACAGACAGGGGTAGTGGGTAGGTTGGGGTAGTGGAGACAGACAGGGGGTAGTGGAGACAGACAGGGGTAGTGGGTAGGTTGGGGTAGTGGAGACAGACAGGGGGTAGTGGAGACAGACAGGGGGTAGTGGATACAGACAGGGGGTAGTGGAGACAGACAGGGGTATTGGGTATGTTGGGGTAGTGGAGACAGACAGGGGGTAGTGGAGACAGACACGGGGTAGTGGAGACAGACAGAGGGTAGGAGAGACAGACAGGGGGTAGTGGAGACAGACGGGGTAGTGGAGACAGACAGGGGGTAGTGGGTAGGTTGGATACAGTAAATAGAGAACACATGGTAATGTCACAGTTAACAGCCCTTTAGAACTGGGAGTGTTTTAATTACACTATAGGAGATAATGACTCTCTCTCTCTCTCTCTCTCTCTCTCTCTCTCCCTCCCTCTCTCTCTCTCTCTCTCTCTCTCTCTCTCTCTCTCTCTCTCTGTCCTCTCTCTCTCCCTCTCTCTCTCTCTCTCTCTCTCTCGCTCTCTCTCTCTGTCCTCTCTCTCTCTGTCCTCTCTCTCTCTCTCTCTGTCCTCTCTCTCTCTCTCTCTCTCTCTCTCTCTCTCTCTCTCTCTCTCTCTCTCTCTCTCTCTCTCACACACTTCTCTCTCTCTCCCACAATATACCTCTATCAAGACATTTAGACCACCAGAAATTAAGGAAAATATGGCCAAGACATTCAGTGAAATAAAAGTGTTCCAATTCTTTAATGGAACGCGTTAAAATGGAAATTAGAATAACATGGATAGTAAGAAACAGTATTTCATGGTTTTTGAGAGCAATTCAAATATAGTTGCAGTAACATCCCCAGGACAGTTCGCTACGTAGTTATCGTAGGGAAAAAAGAGTACTGAATTGAAGAAACGGAATCCCATTTCTGACAAGTAGCATAGTTATTGATATTTCAGTCTGTCATCAGTAGTGATACATATGTTATGTGGCTTTATAAGGTCCCGTAATTGGCATGAGGTTTATAGGACTGTTTTTAATGGTAAATTGTCATGACTCAAAACACATTTTCAATTGACTAAAGTACAACACACAAAATCATGCCAAGGACTGATCATCCATTATAATTCTAACCTATACAGACCAGGGACTGACCATCCATTATAATTCTAACCTATACAGACCAGGGACTGACCATCCATTATAATTCTAACCTATACAGACCAGGGACTGATCATCCATTATAATTCTAACCTATACAGACCAGGGACTGACCATCCATTATAATTCTAACCTATACAGACCAGGGACTGACCATCCATTATAATTCTAACCAATACAGACCAGGGAGTGACCATCCATTATAACTCTAACCTATACAGACCAGGGACTGACCATCCATTATAATTCTAACCTATACAGACCAGGGACTGATCATCCATTATAATTCTAACCAATACAGACCAGGGACTGACCATCCATTATAACTCTAACCTATACAGACCAGGGACTGACCATCCATTATAACTAAACTTATACAGACCAGGGACTGACCATCCATTATAATTCTAACCTATACAGACCAGGGACTGACCATCCATTATAATTCTAACCTATACAGACCAGGGACTGACCATCCATTATAATTCTAACCTATACAGACCAGGGACTGACCATCCATTATAATTCTAACCTATACAGACCAGGGACTGACCATCCATTATAATTCTAACCTATACAGACCAGGGACTGATCATCCATTATAATTCTAACCAATACAGACCAGGGACTGACCATCCATTATAATTCTAACCTATACAGACCAGGGACTGACCATCCATTATAATTCTAACCTATAAAGACCAGGGACTGACCATCCATTATAATTCTAACCTATACAGACCAGGGACTGACCATCCATTATCATTCTAACCTATACAGACCAGGGACTGACCTTCCATTATAATTCTAACCTATACAGACCAGGGACTGATCATCCATTATAATTCTAACCAATACAGACCAGGGACTGATCATCCATTATAACTCTAACCTATACAGACCAGTGACTGATCAACCATTATAGTTCTAACCAATACAGACCAGGGACTGACCATCCATTATAACTCTAGCCTAATCAGACCAGGGACTGACCATCCATTATAATTCTAACCTATACAGACCAGGGACTGACCATCCATTATAATTCTAACCAATACAGACCAGGGACTGACCATCCATTATAACTCTAACCTATACAGACCAGGGACTGACCATCCATTATAATTCTAAACTTATACAGACCAGGGACTGACCATCCATTATAATTCTAACCTATAAAGACCAGGGACTGACCATCCATTATAATTCTAACCTATACAGGCCAGGGACTGATCATCCATTATAATTCTAACCTATACAGACCAGGGACTGACCATCCATTATAATTCTAACCTATACAGACCAGGGACTGATCACCCATTATAGTTCTAACCAATACAGACCAGGGACTGACCATCCATTATAACTCTAACCTATACAGACCAGGGACTGACCATCCATTATAATTCTAACCTATACAGACCAGGGACTGACCATCCATTATAATTCTAACCTATACAGACCAGGGACTGACCATCCATTATAGTTCTAACCTATACAGACCAGGGACTGATCATCCATTATAACTCTAACCTATACAGACCAGGGACTGACCATCCATTATAATTCTAAACTTATACAGACCAGGGACTGACCATCCATTATAATTCTAACCTATAAAGACCAGGGACTGACCATCCATTATAATTCTAACCTATACAGGCCAGGGACTGATCATCCATTATAATTATAACCTATACAGACCAGGGACTGACCTTCCATTATAACTCTAACCTATACAGACCAGGGACTGATCATCCATTATAATTCTAACCAATACAGACCAGGGACTGACCATCCCTTATAACTCTAAAATATACAGACCAGGGACTGACCATCCCTTATAATTCTAACCTATACAGACCAGGGACTGACCATCCATTATAATTCTAACCTATACAGACCAGGGACTGACCATCCATTATAATTCTAACCTATACAGACCAGGGACTGACCATCCATTATAATTCTAACCTATACAGACCAGGGACTGATCATCCATTATAATTCTAACCAATACAGACCAGGGACTGACCATCCATTATAATTCTAACCAATACAGACCAGGGACTGACCATCCATTATAATTCTAACCTATACAGACCAGGGACTGACCATCCATTATAATTCTAACCTATAAAGACCAGGGACTGACCATCCATTATAATTCTAACCTATACAGACCAGGGACTGACCATCCATTATCATTCTAACCTATACAGACCAGGGACTGACCTTCCATTATAATTCTAACCTATACAGACCAGGGACTGATCATCCATTATAATTCTAACCAATACAGACCAGGGACTGACCATCCCTTATAACTCTAACCTATACAGACCAGGGACTGACCATCCATTATAATTCTAACCTATACAGACCAGGGACTGACCATCCATTATAATTCTAACCTATACAGACCAGGGACTGACCATCCATTATAATTCTAACCTATACAGACCAGGGACTGACCATCCATTATAATTCTAACCTATACAGACCAGGGACTGATCACCCATTATAGTTCTAACCAATACAGACCAGGGACTGACCATCCATTATAACTCTAACCTATACAGACCAGGGACTGACCATCCATTATAATTCTAACCTATACAGACCAGGGACTGACCATCCATTATAATTCTAACCTATACAGACCAGGGACTGACCATCCATTATAATTCTAACCTATACAGACCAGGGACTGACCATCCATTATAATTCTAACCTATACAGACCAGGGACTGATCACCCATTATAGTTCTAACCAATACAGACCAGGGACTGACCATCCATTATAACTCTAACCTATACAGACCAGGGACTGACCATCCATTATAATTCTAACCTATACAGACCAGGGACTGACCATCCCTTATAACTCTAACCTATACAGACCAGGGACTGACCATCCATTATAATTCTAACCTATACAGACCAGGGACTGATCACCCATTATAGTTCTAACCAATACAGACCAGGGACTGACCATCCATTATAACTCTAACCTATACAGACCAGGGACTGACCATCCATTATAATTCTAACCAATACAGACCAGGGACTGACCATCCCTTATAACTCTAACCTATACAGACCAGGGACTGACCATCCATTATAATTCTAACCTATACAGACCAGGGACTGGCCATCCATTATAATTCTAACCTATACAGACCAGGGACTGACCATCCATTATAATTCTAACCTATACAGACCAGGGACTGACCATCCATTATAATTCTAACCTATACAGACCAGGGACTGACCATCCATTATAATTCTAACCTATACAGACCAGGGACTGACCATCCATTATAATTCTAACCTATACAGACCAGGGACTGACCATCCATTATAATTCTAACCTATACAGACCAGGGACTGATCACCCATTATAGTTCTAACCAATACAGACCAGGGACTGACCATCCCTTATAACTCTAACCTATACAGACCAGGGACTAACCATCGATTATAATTCTAACCAATACAGACCAGGGACTGACCATCCATTATAATTCTAACCTATACAGACCAGGGACTGATCATCCATTATAATTCTAACCAATACAGACCAGGGACTGACCATCCATTATAATTCTAACCAATACAGACCAGGGACTGACCATCCATTATAATTCTAACCTATACAGACCAGGGACTGACCATCCATTATAATTCTAACCTATAAAGACCAGGGACTGACCATCCATTATAATTCTAACCTATACAGACCAGGGACTGACCATCCATTATCATTCTAACCTATACAGACCAGGGACTGACCATCCATTATAATTCTAACCTATAAAGACCAGGGACTGACCATCCATTATAATTCTAACCTATACAGACCAGGGACTGACCATCCATTATCATTCTAACCTATACAGACCAGGGACTGACCTTCCATTATAATTCTAACCTATACAGACCAGGGACTGATCATCCATTATAATTCTAACCTATACAGACCAGGGACTGACCATCCATTACAATTCTAACCTATACAGACCAGGGACTGACCATCCATTATAATTCTAACCTATACAGACCAGGGACTGACCATCTATTATAATTCTAACCTATACAGACCAGGGACTGACCATCCATTATAATTCTAACCTATACAGACCAGGGACTGATCACCCATTATAGTTCTAACCAATACAGACCAGGGACTGACCATCCATTATAACTCTAACCTATACAGACCAGGGACTGACCATCCATTATAATTCTAACGTATACAGAACAGGGACTGACCATCCATTATAATTCTAACCTATACAGACCAGGGACTGACCATCCATTATAATTCTAACCTATACAGACCAGGGACTGACCATCCATTATAATTCTAACCTATACAGACCAGGGACTGATCACCCATTATAGTTCTAACCAATACAGACCAGGGACTGACCATCCATTATAATTCTAACCTATACAGACCAGGGACTGACCATCCATTATAATTCTAATTTATACAGACCAGGGACTGACCATCCATTATAGTTGTAACCAATACAGACCAGGGACTGACCATCCATTATAACTCTAACCTATACAGACCAGGGACTGACCATCCATTATAATTCTAACCTATACAGACCAGGGACTGACCATCCATTATAATTCTAACCAATACAGACCAGGGACTGACCATCCATTATAACTCTAACCTATACAGACCAGGGACTGACCATCCATTATAATTCTAACCTATACAGACCAGGGACTGATCATCCATTATAATTCTAACCAATACAGACCAGGGACTGACCATCCATTATAACTCTAACCTATACAGACCAGGGACTGACCATCCATTATAACTAAACCTAAACAGACCAGGGACTGACCATCCATTATAATTCTAACCTATACAGACCAGGGACTGATCATCCATTATAATTCTAACCTATACAGACCAGGGACTGACCATCCATTATAATTCTAACCTATACAGACCAGGGACTGACCATCCATTATAATTCTAACCTATACAGACCAGGGACTGACCATCCATTATAATTCTAACCTATACAGACCAGGGACTGACCATCCATTATAATTCTAACCTATACAGACCAGGGACTGATCATCCATTATAATTCTAACCAATACAGACCAGGGACTGACCATCCATTATAATTCTAACCAATACAGACCAGGGACTGACCATCCATTATAATTCTAACCTATACAGACCAGGGACTGACCATCCATTATAATTCTAACCTATAAAGACCAGGGACTGACCATCCATTATAATTCTAACCTATACAGACCAGGGACTGACCATCCATTATCATTCTAACCTATACAGACCAGGGACTGACCTTCCATTATAATTCTAACCTATACAGACCAGGGACTGATCATTCATTATAATTCTAACCTATACAGACCAGGGACTGACCATCCATTATAATTCTAACCTATACAGACCAGGGACTGACCATCCATTATAATTCTAACCTATACAGACCAGGGACTGACCATCCATTATAATTCTAACCTATACAGACGGGGGACTGATCATCCATTATAATTCTAACCAATACAGACCAGGGACTGACCATCCATTATAATTCTAACCAATACAGACCAGGGACTGACCATCCATTATAATTCTAACCTATACAGACCAGGGACTGACCATCCATTATAATTCTAACCTATAAAGACCAGGGACTGACCATCCATTATAATTCTAACCTATACAGACCAGGGACTGACCATCCATTATCATTCTAACCTATACAGACCAGGGACTGACCTTCCATTATAATTCTAACCTATACAGACCAGGGACTGATCATCTATTATAATTCTAACCAATACAGACCAGGGACTGACCATCCCTTATAACTCTAACCTATACAGACCAGGGACTGACCATCCATTATAATTCTAACCTATACAGACCAGGGACTGACCATCCATTATAATTCTAACCTATACAGACCAGGGACTGACCATCCATTATAATTCTAACCTATACAGACCAGGGACTGATCACCCATTATAGTTCTAACCAATACAGACCAGGGACTGACCATCCATTATAACTCTAACCTATACAGACCAGGGACTGACCATCCATTATAATTCTAACCTATACAGACCAGGGACTGACCATCCATTATAATTCTAACCTATACAGACCAGGGACTGACCATCCATTATAATTCTAACCTATACAGACCAGGGACTGACCATCCATTATAATTCTAACCTATACAGACCAGGGACTGATCACCCATTATAGTTCTAACCAATACAGACCAGGGACTGACCATCCATTATAACTCTAACCTATACAGACCAGGGACTGACCATCCATTATAATTCTAACCTATACAGACCAGGGACTGATCATCCATTATAATTCTAACCAATACAGACCAGGGACTGACCATCCCTTATAACTCTAACCTATACAGACCAGGGACTGACCATCCATTATAATTCTAACCTATACAGACCAGGGACTGACCATCCATTATAATTCTAACCTATACAGACCAGGGACTGACCATCCATTATAATTCTAACCTATACAGACCAGGAACTGACCATCCATTATAATTCTAACCTATACAGACCAGGGACTGATCATCCATTATAATTCTAACCAATACAGACCAGGGACTGACCATCCATTATAATTCTAACCAATACAGACGAGGGACTGACCATCCATTATAATTCTAACCTATACAGACCAGGGACTGACCATCCATTATAATTCTAACCTATAAAGACCAGGGACTGACCATCCATTATAATTCTATCCTATACAGACCAGGGACGGACCATCCATTATCATTCTAACCTATACAGACCAGGGACTGACCTTCCATTATAATTCTAACCTATACAGACCAGGGACTGATCATCCATTATAATTCTAACCAATACAGACCAGGGACTGACCATCCCTTATAACTCTAACCTATACAGACCAGGGACTGACCATCCATTATAATTCTAACCTATACAGACCAGGGACTGACCATCCATTATAATTCTAACCTATACAGATCAGGGACTGACCATCCATTATAATTCTAACCTATACAGACCAGGGACTGACCATCCATTATAATTCTAACCTATACAGACCAGGGACTGATCACCCATTATAGTTCTAACCAATACAGACCAGGGACTGGCCATCCATTATAACTCTAACCTATACAGACCAGGGACTGACCATCCATTATAATTCTAACCTATACAGACCAGGGACTGACCATCCATTATAATTCTAACCTATACAGGCCAGGGACTGATCATCCATTATAATTATAACCTATACAGACCATGGACTGACCTTCCATTATAATTCTAACCAATACAGACCAGGGACTGACCATCCATTATAACTCTAACCTATACAGACCAGGGACTGACCATCCATTATAACTAAACCTAAACAGACCAGGGACTGACCATCCATTATAATTCTAACCTATACAGACCAGGGACTGATCATCCATTATAATTCTAACCTATACAGACCAGGGACTGACCATCCATTATAATTCTAACTTATACAGACCAGGGACTGACCATCCATTATAATTCTAACCTATACAGACCAGGGACTGACCATCCATTATAATTCTAACCTATACAGACCAGGGACTGACCATCCATTATAATTCTAACCTATACAGACCAGGGACTGACCATCCATTATAATTCTAACCTATACAGACCAGGGACTGATCACCCATTATAGTTCTAACCAATACAGACCAGGGACTGACCATCCATTATAACTCTAACCTATACAGACCAGGGACTGACCATCCATTATAATTCTAACCTATACAGACCAGGGACTGACCATCCATTGTCATTCTAACCTATACAGACCAGGGACTGACCATCCATTATAATTCTAACCTATACAGACCAGGGACTGACCATCCATTATAATTCTAACCAATACAGACCAGGGACTGACCATCCATTATAACTCTAACCTATACAGACCAGGGACTGACCATCCATTATAATTCTAACCTATACAGACCAGGGACTGATCATACATTATAATTCTAACCAATACAGACCAGGGACTGATCATCCATTATAATTCTAACCAATACAGACCAGGGACTGACCATCCATTATAACTCTAACCTATACAGACCAGGGACTGACCATCCATTATAATTCTAACCTATACAGACCAGGGACTGACCATCCATTATAATTCTAACCTATACAGACCAGGGACTGACCATCCATTATAATTCTAACCTATACAGACCAGGGACTGACCATCCATTATAATTCTAACCCATACAGACCAGGGACTGATCACCCATTATAGTTCTAACCAATACAGACCAGGGACTGACCATCCATTATAACTCTAACCTATACAGACCAGGGACTGACCATCCATTATAATTCTAACCTATACAGACCAGGGACTGACCATCCATTATAATTCTAACCTATACAGACCAGGGACTGACCATCCATCATAATTCTAACCTATACAGACCAGGGACTGACCATCCATTATAATTCTAACCAATACAGACCAGGGACTGACCATCCATTATAACTCTAACCTATACAGACCAGGGACTGACCATCCATTATAATTCTAACCTATACAGACCAGGGACTGACCGTCCATTATAATTCTAACCTATACAGACCAGGGACTGACCATCCATTATAATTCTAACCTATACAGACCAGGGACTGACCATCCATTATAATTCTAACCTATACAGACCAGGGACTGATCACCCATTATAGTTCTAACCAATACAGACCAGGGACTGACCATCCATTATAATTCTAACCTATACAGACCAGGGACTGACCATCCATTATAATTCTAATTTATACAGACCAGGGACTGACCATCCATTATAATTCTAACCTATACAGACCAGGGACTGACCATCCATTATAATTCTAACCTATACAGACCAGGGACTGACCATCCATTATAATTCTAACCTATACAGACCAGGGACTGACCATCCATTATAATTCTAACCTATACAGGCCAGGGACTGATCATCCATTATAATTATAACCTATACAGACCATGGACTGACCATCCATTATAATGCTAACCTATACAGACCAGGGACTGATCACCCATTGTAGTTCTAACCAATACAGACCAGGGACTGACCATCCATTATAATTCTAACCTATACAGACCAGGGACTGACCATCCATTATAATTCTAACCTATACAGACCAGGGACTGACCATCCATTATAGTTCTAACCTATACAGACCAGGGACTGACCATCCATTATAACTCTAACCTATACAGACCAGGGACTGACCATCCATTATAATTCTAACCTATACAGACCAGGGACTGACCATCCATTATAATTCTAACCAATACAGACCAGGGACTGACCATCCATTATAACTCTAACCTATGCAGACCAGGGACTGACCATCCATTATAATTCTAACCTATACAGACCAGGGACTGATCATCCATTATAATTCTAACCAATACAAACCAGGGACTGACCATCCATTATAACTCTAACCTATACAGACCAGGGACTGACCATCCATTATAACTAAACCTAAACAGACCAGGGACTGACCATCCATTATAATTCTAACCTATACAGACCAGGGACTGATCATCCATTATAATTCTAACCTATACAGACCAGGGACTGACCATCCATTATAATTCTAACCTATACAGACCAGGGACTGACCATCCATTATAATTCTAACCTATACAGACCAGGGACTGACCATCCATTATAATTCTAACCTATACAGACCAGGGACTGACCATCCATTATAATTCTAACCTATACAGACCAGGGACTGATCATCCATTATAATTCTAACCAATACAGACCAGGGACTGACCATCCATTATAATTCTAACCAATACAGACCAGGGACTGACCATCCATTATAATTTCAACCTATACAGACCAGGGACTGACCATCCATTATAATTCTAACCTATAAAGACCAGGGACTGACCATCCATTATAATTCTAACCTATACAGACCAGGGACTGACCATCCATTATCATTCTAACCTATACAGACCAGGGACTGACCTTCCATTATAATTCTAACCTATACAGACCAGGGACTGATCATCCATTATAATTCTAACCTATACAGACCAGGAACTGACCATCCATTATAATTCTAACCTATACAGACCAGGGACTGACCATCCATTATAATTCTAACCTATACAGACCAGGGACTGACCATCCATTATAATTCTAACCTATACAGACCAGGGACTGATCATCCATTATAATTCTAACCAATACAGACCAGGGACTGACCATCCATTATAATTCTAACCAATACAGACCAGGGACTGACCATCCATTATAATTCTAACCTATAAAGACCAGGGACTGACCATGCATTATAATTCTAACCTATACAGACCAGGGACTGATCATCTATTATAATTCTAACCAATACAGACCAGGGACTGACCATCCCTTATAACTCTAACCTATACAGACCAGGGACTGACCATCCATTATAATTCTAACCTATACAGACCAGGGACTGACCATCCATTATAATTCTAACCTATACAGACCAGGGACTGACCATCCATTATAATTCTAACCTATACAGACCAGGGACTGATCACCCATTATAGTTCTAACCAAAACAGACCAGGGACTGACCATCCATTATAACTCTAACCTATACAGACCAGGGACTGACCATCCATTATAATTCTAACCTATACAGACCAGGGACTGACCATCCATTATAATTCTAACCTACACAGACCAGGGACTGACCATCCATTATAATTCTAACCTATACAGACCAGGGACTGACCATCCATTATAATTCTAACCTATACAGACCAGGGACTGATCACCCATTATAGTTCTAACCAATACAGACCAGGGACTGACCATCCATTATAACTCTAACCTATACAGACCAGGGACTGACCATCCATTATAATTCTAACCTATACAGACCAGGGACTGATCATCCATTATAATTCTAACCAATACAGACCAGGGACTGACCATCCCTTATAACTCTAACCTATACAGACCAGGGACTGACCATCCATTATAATTCTAACCTATACAGACCAGGGACTGACCATCCATTATAATTCTAACCTATACAGACCAGGGACTGACCATCCATTATAATTCTAACCTATACAGACCAGGGACTGACCATCCATTATAATTCTAACCTATAAAGACCAGGGACTGACCATCCATTATAATTCTATCCTATACAGACCAGGGACGGACCAACCATTATCATTCTAACCTATACAGACCAGGGACTGACCTTCCATTATAATTCTAACCTATACAGACCAGGGACTGATCATCCATTATAATTCTAACCAATACAGACCAGGGACTGACCATCCCTTATAACTCTAACCTATACAGACCAGGGACTGACCATCCATTATAATTCTAACCTATACAGACCAGGGACTGACCATCCATTATAATTCTAACCTATACAGATCAGGGACTGACCATCCATTATAATTCTAACCTATACAGACCAGGGACTGACCATCCATTATAATTCTAACCTATACAGACCAGGGACTGATCACCCATTATAGTTCTAACCAATACAGACCAGGGACTGGCCATCCATTATAACTCTAACCTATACAGACCAGGGACTGACCATCCATTATAATTCTAACCTATACAGACCAGGGACTGACCATCCATTATAATTCTAACCTATACAGACCAGGGACTGACCATCCATTATAATTCTAACCTATACAGACCAGGGACTGACCATCCATTATAATTCTAACCTATACAGACCAGGGACTGATCACCCATTATAGTTCTAACCAATACAGACCAGGGACTGACCATCCATTATAACTCTAACCTATACAGACCAGGGACTGACCATCCATTATAATTCTAACCTATACAGACCAGGGACTGACCATCCATTATAATTCTAACCAATACAGACCAGGGACTGACCATCCATTATAACTCTAACCTATACAGACCAGGGACTGACCATCCATTATAATTCTAACCAATACAGACCAGGGACTGACCATCCATTATAACTCTAACCTATACAGACCAGGGACTGACCATCCATTATAACTAAACCTAAACAGACCAGGGACTGACCATCCATTATAATTCTAACCTATACAGACCAGGGACTGATCATCCATTATAATTCTAACCTATACAGACCAGGGACTGACCATCCATTATAATTCTAACTTATACAGACAATGGACTGACCATCCTTTATAATTCTAACCTATACAGACCAGGGACTGACCATCCATTATAATTCTAACCTATACAGACCAGGGACTGACCATCCATTATAATTCTAACCTATACAGACCAGGGACTGACCATCCATTATAATTCTAACCTATACAGGCCAGGGACTGATCATCCATTATAATTATAACCTATACAGACCATGGACTGACCTTCCATTATAATTCTAACCTATACAGACCAGGGACTGATCATCCATTATAATTCTAACCAATACAGACCAGGGACTGACCATCCCTTATAACTCTAACCTATACAGACCAGGGACTGACCATTCATTATCATTCTAACCTATACAGACCAGGGACTGACCATCCATTATAATTCTAACCTATACAGACCAGGGACTGACCATCCATTATAATTCTAACCTATACAGACCAGGGACTGACCATCCATTATAATTCTAACCTATACAGACCAGGGACTGATCATCCATTATAATTCTAACCAATACAGACCAGGGACTGACCATCCATTATAATTCTAACCAATACAGACCAGGGAATGACCATCCATTATAATTCTAACCTATACAGACCAGGGACTGACCATCCATTATAATTCTAACCTATAAAGACCAGGGACTGACCATCCATTATAATTCTATCCTATACAGACCAGGGACGGACCAACCATTATCATTCTAACCTATACAGACCAGGGACTGACCTTCCATTATAATTCTAACCTATACAGACCAGGGACTGATCATCCATTATAATTCTAACCAATACAGAGCAGGGACTGACCATCCCTTATAACTCTAACCTATACAGACCAGGGACTGACCATCCATTATAATTCTAACCTATACAGACCAGGGACTGACCATCCATTATAATTCTAACCTATACAGATCAGGGACTGACCATCCATTATAATTCTAACCTATACAGACCAGGGACTGACCATCCATTATAATTCTAACCTATACAGACCAGGGACTGATCACCCATTATAGTTCTAACCAATACAGACCAGGGACTGGCCATCCATTATAACTCTAACCTATACAGACCAGGGACTGACCATCCATTATAATTCTAACCTATACAGACCAGGGACTGACCATCCATTATAATTCTAACCTATACAGACCAGGGACTGACCATCCATTATAATTCTAACCTATACAGACCAGGGACTGACCATCCATTATAATTCTAACCTATACAGACCAGGGACTGATCACCCATTATAGTTCTAACCAGTACAGACCAGGGACTGACCATCCATTATAACTCTAACCTATACAGACCAGGGACTGACCATCCATTATAATTCTAACCTATACAGACCAGGGACTGACCATCCATTATAATTCTAACCAATACAGACCAGGGACTGACCATCCATTATAACTCTAACCTATACAGACCAGGGACTGACCATCCATTATAATTCTAACCTATACAGACCAGGGACTGATCATCCATTATAATTCTAACCAATACAGACCAGGGACTGACCATCCATTATAACTCTAACCTATACAGACCAGGGACTGACCATCCATTATAACTAAACCTAAACAGACCAGGGACTGACCATCCATTATAATTCTAACCTATACAGACCAGGGACTGATCATCCATTATAATTCTAACCTATACAGACCAGGGACTGACCATCCATTATAATTCTAACTTATACAGACCAGGGACTGACCATCCATTATAATTCTAACCTATACAGACCAGGGACTGACCATCCATTATAATTCTAACCTATACAGACCAGGGACTGACCATCCATTATAATTCTAACCTATACAGACCAGGGACTGACCATCCATTATAATTCTAACCTATACAGGCCAGGGACTGATCATCCATTATAATTATAACCTATACAGACCATGGACTGACCTTCCATTATAATTCTAACCTATACAGACCAGGGACTGATCATCCATTATAATTCTAACCAATACAGACCAGGGACTGACCATCCCTTATAACTCTAACCTATACAGACCAGGGACTGACCATCCATTATCATTCTAACCTATACAGACCAGGGACTGACCATCCATTATAATTCTAACCTATACAGACCAGGGACTGATCATCCATTATAATTCTAACCAATACAGACCAGGGACTGACCATCCATTATAATTCTAACCAATACAGACCAGGGAATGACCATCCATTATAATTCTAACCTATACAGACCAGGGACTGACCATCCATTATAATTCTAACCTATAAAGACCAGGGACTGACCATCCATTATAATTCTATCCTATACAGACCAGGGACGGACCATCCATTATCATTCTAACCTATACAGACCAGGGACTGACCTTCCATTATAATTCTAACCTATACAGACCAGGGACTGATCATCCATTATAATTCTAACCAATACAGAGCAGGGACTGACCATCCCTTATAACTCTAACCTATACAGACCAGGGACTGACCATCCATTATAATTCTAACCTATACAGACCAGGGACTGACCATCCATTATAATTCTAACCTATACAGATCAGGGACTGACCATCCATTATAATTCTAACCTATACAGACCAGGGACTGACCATCCATTATAATTCTAACCTATACAGACCAGGGACTGATCACCCATTATAGTTCTAACCAATACAGACCAGGGACTGGCCATCCATTATAACTCTAACCTATACAGACCAGGGACTGACCATCCATTATAATTCTAACCTATACAGACCAGGGACTGACCATCCATTATAATTCTAACCTATACAGACCAGGGACTGACCATCCATTATAATTCTAACCTATACAGACCAGGGACTGACCATCCATTATAATTCTAACCTATACAGACCAGGGACTGATCACCCATTATAGTTCTAACCAGTACAGACCAGGGACTGACCATCCATTATAACTCTAACCTATACAGACCAGGGACTGACCATCCATTATAATTCTAACCTATACAGACCAGGGACTGACCATCCATTATAATTCTAACCAATACAGACCAGGGACTGACCATCCATTATAACTCTAACCTATACAGACCAGGGACTGACCATCCATTATAATTCTAACCTATACAGACCAGGGACTGATCATCCATTATAATTCTAACCAATACAGACCAGGGACTGACCATCCATTATAACTCTAACCTATACAGACCAGGGACTGACCATCCATTATAACTAAACCTAAACAGACCAGGGACTGACCATCCATTATAATTCTAACCTATACAGACCAGGGACTGATCATCCATTATAATTCTAACCTATACAGACCAGGGACTGACCATCCATTATAATTCTAACTTATACAGACCAGGGACTGACCATCCATTATAATTCTAACCTATACAGACCAGGGACTGACCATCCATTATAATTCTAACCTATACAGACCAGGGACTGACCATCCATTATAATTCTAACCTATACAGACCAGGGACTGACCATCCATTATAATTCTAACCTATACAGGCCAGGGACTGATCATCCATTATAATTATAACCTATACAGACCATGGACTGACCTTCCATTATAATTCTAACCTATACAGACCAGGGACTGATCATCCATTATAATTCTAACCAATACAGACCAGGGACTGACCATCCCTTATAACTCTAACCTATACAGACCAGGGACTGACCATCCATTATCATTCTAACCTATACAGACCAGGGACTGACCATCCATTATAATTCTAACCTATACAGACCAGGGACTGACCATCCATTATAATTCTAACCTATACAGACCAGGGACTGACCATCCATTATAATTCTAACCTATACAGACCAGGGACTGATCACCCATTATAGTTCTAACCAATACAGACCAGGGACTGACCATCCATTATAACTCTAACCTATACAGACCAGGGACTGACCATCCATTATAATTCTAACCTATACAGACCAGGGACTGACAATCCATTATAATTCTAACCTATACAGACCAGGGACTGACCATCCATTATAATTCTAACCTATACAGACCAGGGACTGACCATCCATTATAATTCTAACCTATACAGACCAGGGACTGATCACCCATTATAGTTCTAACCAATACAGACCAGGGACTGACCATCCATTATAACTCTAACCTATACAGACCAGGGACTGACCATCCATTATAATTCTAACCTATACAGACCAGGGACTGACCATCCATTATAATTCTAACCAATACAGACCAGGGACTGACCATCCATTATAACTCTAACCTATACAGACCAGGGACTGACCATCCATTATAATTCTAACCTATACAGACCAGGGACTGATCACCCATTATAGTTCTAACCAATACAGACCAGGGACTGACCATCCATTATAACTCTAACCTATACAGACCAGGGACTGACCATCCATTATAATTCTAACCTATACAGACCAGGGACTGACCATCCATTATAATTCTAACCAATACAGACCAGGGACTGACCATCCATTATAACTCTAACCTATACAGACCAGGGACTGACCATCCATTATAATTCTAACCTATACAGACCAGGGACTGACCATCCATTATAATTCTAACCAATACAGACCAGGGACTGACCATCCATTATAACTCTAACCTATACAGACCAGGGACTGACCATCCATTATGATTCTAACCTATACAGACCAGGGACTGATCATCCATTATAATTCTAACCAATACATACCAGGGACTGACCATCCATTATAACTCTAACCTATACAGACCAGGGACTGACCATCCATTTTAACTAAACCTAAACAGACCAGGGACTGACCATCCATTATAATTCTAACCTATACAGACCAGGGACTGACCATCCATTATCATTCTAACCTATACAGACCAGGGACTGACCATCCATTATAATTCTAACCTATACAGGCCAGGGACTGATCATCCATTATAATTATAACCTATACAGACCAGGGACTGACCTTCCATTATAATTCTAACCTATACAGACAAGGGACTGACCACCCATTATAATTCTAACCTATACAGACCAGGGACTGACCATCCCTTATAACTCTAACCTATACAGACCAGGGACTGACCATCCATTATAATTCTAACCTATACAGACCAGGGACTGACCATCCATTATAATTCTAACCTATACAGACCAGGGACTGACCATCCATTATAATTCTAACCTATACAGACCAGGGAATGACCATCCATTATAATTCTAACCTATACAGACCAGTGACTGACCATCCATTATAATTCTAACCTATACAGACCAGGGACTGACCATCCATTATAATTCTAACCTATACAGACCAGGGACTGACCATCCATTATAATTCTAACCTATA
The DNA here is from genome assembly GCF_013265735.2 of Oncorhynchus mykiss. Lineage (NCBI taxonomy): Eukaryota > Metazoa > Chordata > Actinopteri > Salmoniformes > Salmonidae > Oncorhynchus > Oncorhynchus mykiss. The sequence goes on along the minus strand of NC_048569.1, from coordinate 95,245,317 downwards.
CAGACCAGGGACTGACCATCCATTATAATTCTAACCTATACAGAACAGTGACTGACCATCCATTATAATTCTAACCTATACAGACCAGGGACTGACCATCCATTATAATTCTAACCTATACAGACCAGGGACTGACCATCCATTATAATTATAACCTATACAGACCAGGGACTGACCATCCATTATAATTCTAACCTATACAGACCAGGGACTGACCATCCATTATAATTCTAACCTATACAGGCCAGGGACTGATCATCCATTATAATTCTAACCTATACAGACCAGGGACTGACCATCCATTATAATTCTAACCTATACAGGCCAGGGACTGATCATCCATTATAATTATAACCTATACAGACCATGGACTGACCTTCCATTATAATTCTAACCTATTCAGACCAGGGACTGATCATCCATTATAATTCTAACCAATACAGACCAGGGACTGACCATCCCTTATAACTCTAACCTATACAGACCAGGGACTGACCATCCATTATCATTCTAACCTATACAGACCAGGGACTGACCATCCATTATAATTCTAACCTATACAGACCAGGGACTGACCATCCATTATAATTCTAACCTGTACAGACCAGGGACTGACCATCCATTATAATTCTAACCTATACAGACCAGGGACTGATCACCCATTATAGTTCTAACCAATACAGACCAGGGACTGACCATCCATTATAACTCTAACCTATACAGACCAGGGACTGACCATCCATTATAATTCTAACCTATACAGACCAGGGACTGACAATCCATTATAATTCTAACCTATACAGACCAGGGACTGACCATCCATTATAATTCTAACCTATACAGACCAGGGACTGACCATCCATTATAATTCTAACCTATACAGACCAGGGACTGATCACCCATTATAGTTCTAACCAATACAGACCAGGGACTGACCATCCATTATAACTCTAACCTATACAGACCAGGGACTGACCATCCATTATAATTCTAACCTATACAGACCAGGGACTGACCATCCATTATAATTCTAACCAATACAGACCAGGGACTGACCATCCATTATAACTCTAACCTATACAGACCAGGGACTGACCATCCATTATGATTCTAACCTATACAGACCAGGGACTGATCATCCATTATAATTCTAACCAATACATACCAGGGACTGACCATCCATTATAACTCTAACCTATACAGACCAGGGACTGACCATCCATTTTAACTAAACCTAAACAGACCAGGGACTGACCATCCATTATAATTCTAACCTATACAGACCAGGGACTGACCATCCATTATCATTCTAACCTATACAGACCAGGGACTGACCATCCATTATAATTCTAACCTATACAGGCCAGGGACTGATCATCCATTATAATTATAACCTATACAGACCAGGGACTGACCTTCCATTATAATTCTAACCTATACAGACAAGGGACTGACCACCCATTATAATTCTAACCTATACAGACCAGGGACTGACCATCCCTTATAACTCTAACCTATACAGACCAGGGACTGACCATCCATTATAATTCTAACCTATACAGACCAGGGACTGACCATCCATTATAATTCTAACCTATACAGACCAGGGACTGACCATCCATTATAATTCTAACCTATACAGACCAGGGACTGACCATCCATTATAATTCTAACCTATACAGACCAGTGACTGACCATCCATTATAATTCTAACCTATACAGACCAGGGACTGACCATCCATTATAATTCTAACCTATACAGACCAGGGACTGACCATCCATTATAATTCTAACCTATACAGACCAGGGACTGACCATCCATTATAATTCTAACCTATACAGAACAGTGACTGACCATCCATTATAATTCTAACCTATACAGACCAGGGACTGACCATCCATTATAATTCTAACCTATACAGACCAGGGACTGACCATCCATTATAATTATAACCTATACAGACCAGGGACTGACCTTCCATTATAATTCTAACCTATACAGACCAGGGACTGACCACCCATTATAATTCTAACCTATACAGACCAGGGACTGACCATCCCTTATAACTCTAACCTATACAGACCAGGGACTGACCATCCATTATAATTATAACCTACACAGACCAGGGACTGACCATCCATTATAATTCTAACCTATACAGACCAGGGACTGACCACCCATTATAATTCTAACCTATACAGACCAGGGACTGACCATCCATTATAATTCTAACCTATACAGACCAGGGACTGACCATCCATTATAATTCTAACCTATACAGACCAGGGACTGACCATCCATTATAATTCTAACCTATACAGACCAGGGACTGATCATCCATTAGAATTCTAACCTATACAGACCAGGGACTGACCATCCATTATAACTCTAACCTATACAGACCAGGGACTGATCATCCATTAGAATTCTAACCAATACAGACCAGGGACTGACCATCCATTATAACTCTAACCTATACAGACCAGGGACTGACCATCCATTATAACTAAACCTAAACAGACCAGGGACTGACCATCCATTATAATTCTAACCTATACAGACCAGGGACTGATCATCCATTATAATTCTAACCTATACAGACCAGGGACTGACCATCCATTATAATTCTAACTTATACAGACCAGGGACTGACCATCCATTATAATTCTAACCTATACAGACCAGGGACTGACCATCCATTATAATTCTAACCTATACAGACCAGGGACTGACCATCCATTATAATTCTAACCTATACAGACCAGGGACTGACCATCCATTATAATTCTAACCTATACAGACCAGGGACTGATCACCCATTATAGTTCTAACCAATACAGACCAGGGACTGACCATCCATTATAACTCTAACCTATACAGACCAGGGACTGACCATCCATTATAATTCTAACCTATACAGACCAGGGACTGACCATCCATTGTCATTCTAACCTATACAGACCAGGGACTGACCTTCCATTATAATTCTAACCTATACAGACCAGGGACTGACCATCCATTATAATTCTAACCAATACAGACCAGGGACTGACCATCCATTATAATTCTAACCTATACAGACCAGGGACTGACCATCCATTATAATTCTAACCTATACAGATCAGGGACTGACCATCCATTATAACTCTAACCTATACAGACCAGGGACTGACCATCCATTATAATTCTAACCTATACAGACCAGGGACTGACCATCCATTATAATTCTAACCAATACAGACCAGGGACTGACCATCCATTATAACTCTAACCTATACAGACCAGGGACTGACCATCCATTATAATTCTAACCTATACAGACCAGGGACTGACCATCCATTATAATTCTAACCAATACAGACCAGGGACTGACCATCCATTATAACTCTAACCTATACAGACCAGGGACTGACCATCCATTATAATTCTAACCTATACAGACCAGGGACTGACCATCCATTATAATTCTAACCTATACAGACCAGGGACTGACCATCCATTATAATTCTAACCAATACAGACCAGGGACTGACCATCCATTATAACTCTAACCTATACAGACCAGGGACTGACCATCCATTATAATTCTAACCTATACAGACCAGGGACTGACCATCCATTATAATTCTAACCTATACAGACCAGGGACTGACCACCCATTATAATTCTAACCTATACAGACCAGGGACTGACCATCCATTATAATTCTAACCTATACAGACCAGGGACTGACCATCCATTATAATTCTAACCTATACAGACCAGGGACTGACCATCCATTATAATTCTAACCTATACAGACCAGGGACTGATCATCCATTAGAATTCTAACCTATACAGACCAGGGACTGACCATCCATTATAACTCTAACCTATACAGACCAGGGACTGATCATCCATTAGAATTCTAACCAATACAGACCAGGGACTGACCATCCATTATAACTCTAACCTATACAGACCAGGGACTGACCATCCATTATAACTAAACCTAAACAGACCAGGGACTGACCATCCATTATAATTCTAACCTATACAGACCAGGGACTGATCATCCATTATAATTCTAACCTATACAGACCAGGGACTGACCATCCATTATAATTCTAACTTATACAGACCAGGGACTGACCATCCATTATAATTCTAACCTATACAGACCAGGGACTGACCATCCATTATAATTCTAACCTATACAGACCAGGGACTGACCATCCATTATAATTCTAACCTATACAGACCAGGGACTGACCATCCATTATAATTCTAACCTATACAGACCAGGGACTGATCACCCATTATAGTTCTAACCAATACAGACCAGGGACTGACCATCCATTATAACTCTAACCTATACAGACCAGGGACTGACCATCCATTATAATTCTAACCTATACAGACCAGGGACTGACCATCCATTGTCATTCTAACCTATACAGACCAGGGACTGACCTTCCATTATAATTCTAACCTATACAGACCAGGGACTGACCATCCATTATAATTCTAACCAATACAGACCAGGGACTGACCATCCATTATAATTCTAACCTATACAGACCAGGGACTGACCATCCATTATAATTCTAACCTATACAGATCAGGGACTGACCATCCATTATAACTCTAACCTATACAGACCAGGGACTGACCATCCATTATAATTCTAACCTATACAGACCAGGGACTGACCATCCATTATAATTCTAACCTATACAGACCAGGGACTGACCATCCATTATAATTCTAACCTATACAGACCAGGGACTGACCATCCATTATAATTCTAACCTATACAGACCAGGGACTGATCACCCATTATAGTTCTAACCAATACAGACCAGGGACTGACCATCCATTATAACTCTAACCTATACAGACCAGGGACTGACCATCCATTATAATTCTAACCTATACAGACCAGGGACTGACCATCCATTATAATTCTAACCAATACAGACCAGGGACTGACCATCCATTATAACTCTAACCTATACAGACCAGGGACTGACCATCCATTATAATTCTAACCTATACAGACCAGGGACTGATCATCCATTATAATTCTAACCAATACAGACCAGGGACTGACCATCCATTATAACTCTAACCTATACAGACCAGGGACTGACCATCCATTATAACTAAACCTAAACAGACCAGGGACTGACCATCCATTATAATTCTAACCTATACAGACCAGGGACTGACCATCCCTTATAACTCTAACCTATACAGACCAGGGACTGACCATCCATTATAATTCTAACCTATACAGACCAGGGACTGACCATCCATTATAATTCTAACCTATACAGACCAGGGACTGACCATCCATTATAATTCTAACCTATACAGACCAGGGACTGACCATCCATTATAATTCTAACCTCTACAGACCACGGACTGACCATCCTTTATAATTCTAACCTATACAGACCAGGGACTGACCATCCATTATAACTCTAACCTATACAGACCAGGGACTGACCTTCCATTATAACTAAACCTAAACAGACCAGGGACTGACCATCCATTATAATTCTAACCTATACAGACCAGGGACTGACCATCCATTATAATTCTAACCTATACAGACCAGGGACTGACCATCCATTATAATTCTAACCTATACAGACCAGGGACTGACCATCCATTATAATTCTAACCTATACAGACCAGGGACTGATCGCCCATTATAGTTCTAACCAATACAGACCAGGGACTGACCATTCATTATAATTCTAACCAATACAGACCAGGGACTGATCATCCATTATAATTCTAACCTATACAGACCAGGGACTGACCATCCATTATAATTCTAACCTATACAGACCAGGGACTGACCATCCATTATAATTCTAACCTATACAGACCAGGGACGGACCATCCATTATAATTCTAACCTATACAGACCAGGGACTGACCATCCATTATAACTCTAACCTATACAGACCAGGGACTGATCATCCATTATAATTCTATCCAATACAGACCAGGGACTGACCATCCCTTATAACTCTAACCTATACAGACCAGGGACTGACCATCCATTATAATTCTAACCTATACAGACCAGGGACGGACCATCCATTATCATTCTAACCTATACAGACCAGGGACTGACCATCCATTATAATTCTAACCTATACAGACCAGGGACTGACCATCCATTATATTCTAACCTATACAGACCAGGGACTGATCACCCATTATAGTTCTAACCAATACAGACCAGGGACTGACCATCCATTATAACTCTAACCTATACAGACCAGGGACTGACCATCCATTATAATTCTAACCTATACAGACCAGGGACTGATCATCCATTATAATTCTAACCAATACAGACCAGGGACTGACCATCCCTTATAACTCTAACCTATACAGACCAGGGACTGACCATCCATTATAATTCTAACCTATACAGACAAGGGACTGACCATCCATTATAATTTTAACCTATACATACCAGTGACTGACCATCCATTATAATTCTAACCTATACAGACCAGGGATTGACCATCCATTATAATTCTAACCTATACAGACCAGGGACTGACCATCCATTATAATTCTAACCTATACAGACCAGGGACTGACCATCCATTATAATTCTAACCTATACAGACCAGGGACTGATCACCCATTATAGTTCTAACCAATACAGACCAGGGACTGACCATCCATTATAACTCTAACCTATACAGACCAGGGACTGATCATCCATTAGAATTCTAACCAATACAGACCAGGGACTGACCATCCATTATAACTCTAACCTATACAGACCAGGGACTGACCATCCATTATAACTAAACCTAAACAGACCAGGGACTGACCATCCATTATAATTCTAACCTATACAGACCAGGGACTGATCATCCATTATAATTCTAACCTATACAGACCAGGGACTGACCATCCATTATAATTCTAACTTATACAGACCAGGGACTGACCATCCATTATAATTCTAACCTATACAGACCAGGGACTGACCATCCATTATAATTCTAACCTATACAGACCAGGGACTGACCATCCATTATAATTCTAACCTATACAGACCAGGGACTGACCATCCATTATAATTCTAACCTATACAGACCAGGGACTGATCACCCATTATAGTTCTAACCAATACAGACCAGGGACTGACCATCCATTATAACTCTAACCTATACAGACCAGGGACTGACCATCCATTATAATTCTAACCTATACAGACCAGGGACTGACCATCCATTGTCATTCTAACCTATACAGACCAGGGACTGACCTTCCATTATAATTCTAACCTATACAGACGAGGGACTGACCATCCATTATAATTCTAACCAATACAGACCAGGGACTGACCATCCATTATAATTCTAACCTATACAGACCAGGGACTGACCATCCATTATAATTCTAACCTATACAGATCAGGGACTGACCATCCATTATAACTCTAACCTATACAGACCAGGGACTGACCATCCATTATAATTCTAACCTATACAGACCAGGGACTGACCATCCATTATAATTCTAACATATACAGACCAGGGACTGACCATCCATTATAATTCTAACCTATACAGACCAGGGACTGACCATCCATTATAATTCTAACCTATACAGACCAGGGACTGATCACCCATTATAGTTCTAACCAATACAGACCAGGGACTGACCATGCATTATAACTCTAACCTATACAGACCAGGGACTGACCATCCATTATAATTCTAACCTATACAGACCAGGGACTGACCATCCATTATAATTCTAACCAATACAGACCAGGGACTGACCATCCATTATAACTCTAACCTATACAGACCAGGGACTGACCATCCATTATAATTCTAACCTATACAGACCAGGGACTGATCACCCATTATAGTTCTAACCAATACAGACCAGGGACTGACCATCCATTATAACTCTAACCTATACAGACCAGGGACTGACCATCCATTATAACTAAACCTAAACAGACCAGGGACTGACCATCCATTATAATTCTAACCTATACAGACCAGGGACTGACCATCCCTTATAACTCTAACCTATACAGACCAGGGACTGACCATCCATTATAATTCTAACCTATACAGACCAGGGACTGACCATCCATTATAATTCTAACCTATACAGACCAGGGACTGACCATCCATTATAATTCTAACCTATACAGACAAGGGACTGACCATCCATTATAATTCTAACCTCTACAGACCACGGACTGACCATCCTTTATAATTCTAACGTATACAGGCCAGGAACTGATCATCCATTATAATTATAACCTATACAGACCATGGACTGACCTTCCATTATAATTCTAACCTATACAGACCAGGGACTGATCATCCATTATAATTCTATCCAATACAGACCAGGGACTGACCATCCCTTATAACTCTAACCTATACAGACCAGGGACTGACCATCCATTATCATTCTAACCTATACAGACCAGGGACTGACCATCCATTATAATTCTAACCTATACAGACCAGGGACTGACCATCCATTATATTCTAACCTATACAGACCAGGGACTGATCACCCATTATAGTTCTAACCAATACAGACCAGGGACTGACCATCCATTATAACTCTAACCTATACAGACCAGGGACTGACCATCCATTATAATTCTAACCTATACAGACCAGGGACTGATCATCCATTATAATTCTAACCAATACAGACCAGGGACTGACCATCCCTTATAACTCTAACCTATACAGACCAGGGACTGACCATCCATTATAATTCTAACCTATACAGACCAGGGACTGACCATCCATTATAATTCTAACCTATACAGACCAGGGACTGACCATCCATTATAATTCTAACCTATACAGACCAGGGATTGACCATCCATTATAATTCTAACCTATACAGACCAGGGACTGACCATCCATTATAATTCTAACCTATACAGACCAGGGACTGACCATCCATTATAATTCTAACCTATACAGACCAGGGACTGACCATCCATTATAATTCTAACATATACAGACCAGGGACTGATCACCCATTATAGTTCTAACCAATACAGACCAGGGACTGACCATCCATTATAACTCTAACCTATACAGACCAGGGACTGATCATCCATTAGAATTCTAACCAATACAGACCAGGGACTGACCATCCATTATAACTCTAACCTATACAGACCAGGGACTGACCATCCATTATAACTAAACCTAAACAGACCAGGGACTGACCATCCATTATAATTCTAACCTATACAGACCAGGGACTGATCATCCATTATAATTCTAACCTATACAGACCAGGGACTGACCATCCATTATAATTCTAACTTATACAGACCAGGGACTGACCATCCATTATAATTCTAACCTATACAGACCAGGGACTGACCATCCATTATAATTCTAACCTATACAGACCAGGGACTGACCATCCATTATAATTCTAACCTATACAGACCAGGGACTGACCATCCATTATAATTCTAACCTATACAGACCAGGGACTGATCACCCATTATAGTTCTAACCAATACAGACCAGGGACTGACCATCCATTATAACTCTAACCTATACAGACCAGGGACTGACCATCCATTATAATTCTAACCTATACAGACCAGGGACTGACCATCCATTGTCATTCTAACCTATACAGACCAGGGACTGACCTTCCATTATAATTCTAACCTATACAGACCAGGGACTGACCATCCATTATAATTCTAACCAATACAGACCAGGGACTGACCATCCATTATAATTCTAACCTATACAGACCAGGGACTGACCATCCATTATAATTCTAACCTATACAGATCAGGGACTGACCATCCATTATAACTCTAACCTATACAGACCAGGGACTGACCATCCATTATAATTCTAACCTATACAGACCAGGGACTGACCATCCATTATAATTCTAACATATACAGACCAGGGACTGACCATCCATTATAATTCTAACCTATACAGACCAGGGACTGACCATCCATTATAATTCTAACCTATACAGACCAGGGACTGATCACCCATTATAGTTCTAACCAATACAGACCAGGGACTGACCATGCATTATAACTCTAACCTATACAGACCAGGGACTGACCATCCATTATAATTCTAACCTATACAGACCAGGGACTGACCATCCATTATAATTCTAACCAATACAGACCAGGGACTGACCATCCATTATAACTCTAACCTATACAGACCAGGGACTGACCATCCATTATAATTCTAACCTATACAGACCAGGGACTGATCATCCATTATAATTCTAACCAATGCAGACCAGGGACTGACCATCCATTATAACTCTAACCTATACAGACCAGGGACTGACCATCCATTATAACTAAACCTAAACAGACCAGGGACTGACCATCCATTATAATTCTAACCTATACAGACCAGGGACTGACCATCCCTTATAACTCTAACCTATACAGACCAGGGACTGACCATCCATTATAATTCTAACCTATACAGACCAGGGACTGACCATCCATTATAATTCTAACCTATACAGACCAGGGACTGACCATCCATTATAATTCTAACCTATACAGACCAGGGACTGACCATCCATTATAATTCTAACCTCTACAGACCACGGACTGACCATCCTTTATAATTCTAACCTATACAGACCATGGACTGACCTTCCATTATAATTCTAACTTATACAGACCAGGGACTGACCATCCATTATAATTCTAACCTATACAGACCAGGGACTGACCATCCATTATAATTCTAACCTATACAGACCAGGGACTGACCATCCATTATAATTCTAACCTATACAGACCAGGGACTGACCATCCATTATAATTCTAACCTATACAGGCCAGGGACTGATCATCCATTATAATTATAACCTATACAGACCATGGACTGACCTTCCATTATAATTCTAACCTATACAGACCAGGGACTGATCATCCATTATAATTCTAACCTATACAGACCAGGGACTGATCATCCATTATAATTCTAACCTATACAGACCAGGGACTGACCATCCATTATAATTCTAACTTATACAGACCAGGGACTGACCATCCATTATAATTCTAACCTATACAGACCAGGGACTGACCATCCATTATAATTCTAACCTATACAGACCAGGGACTGACCATCCATTATAATTCTAACCTATACAGACCAGGGACTGACCATCCATTATAATTCTAACCTATACAGACCAGGGACTGACCATCCCTTATAACTCTAACCTATACAGACCAGGGACTGACCATCCATTATAATTCTAACCTATACAGACCAGGGACTGACCATCCATTATAATTCTAACCTATACAGACCAGGGACTGACCATCCATTATAATTCTAACCTATACAGACCAGGGACTGACCATCCATTATAATTCTAACCTCTACAGACCACGGACTGACCATCCTTTATAATTCTAACCTATACAGGCCAGGAACTGATCATCCATTATAATTATAACCTATACAGACCATGGACTGACCTTCCATTATAATTCTAACCTATACAGACCAGGGACTGATCATCCATTATAATTCTATCCAATACAGACCAGGGACTGACCATCCCTTATAACTCTAACCTATACAGACCAGGGACTGACCATCCATTATCATTCTAACCTATACAGACCAGGGACTGACCATCCATTATAATTCTAACCTATACAGACCAGGGACTGACCATCCATTATATTCTAACCTATACAGACCAGGGACTGATCACCCATTATAGTTCTAACCAATACAGACCAGGGACTGACCATCCATTATAACTCTAACCTATACAGACCAGGGACTGACCATCCATTATAATTCTAACCTATACAGACCAGGGACTGATCATCCATTATAATTCTAACCAATACAGACCAGGGACTGACCATCCCTTATAACTCTAACCTATACAGACCAGGGACTGACCATCCATTATAATTCTAACCTATACAGACCAGGGACTGACCATCCATTATAATTCTAACCTATACAGACCAGGGACTGACCATCCATTATAATTCTAACCTATACAGACCAGGGATTGACCATCCATTATAATTCTAACCTATACAGACCAGGGACTGACCATCCATTATAATTCTAACCTATACAGACCAGGGACTGACCATCCATTATAATTCTAACCTATACAGACCAGGGACTGACCATCCATTATAATTCTAACATATACAGACCAGGGACTGATCACCCATTATAGTTCTAACCAATACAGACCAGGGACTGACCATCCATTATAACTCTAACCTATACAGACCAGGGACTGATCATCCATTAGAATTCTAACCAATACAGACCAGGGACTGACCATCCATTATAACTCTAACCTATACAGACCAGGGACTGACCATCCATTATAACTAAACCTAAACAGACCAGGGACTGACCATCCATTATAATTCTAACCTATACAGACCAGGGACTGATCATCCATTATAATTCTAACCTATACAGACCAGGGACTGACCATCCATTATAATTCTAACTTATACAGACCAGGGACTGACCATCCATTATAATTCTAACCTATACAGACCAGGGACTGACCATCCATTATAATTCTAACCTATACAGACCAGGGACTGACCATCCATTATAATTCTAACCTATACAGACCAGGGACTGACCATCCATTATAATTCTAACCTATACAGACCAGGGACTGATCACCCATTATAGTTCTAACCAATACAGACCAGGGACTGACCATCCATTATAACTCTAACCTATACAGACCAGGGACTGACCATCCATTATAATTCTAACCTATACAGACCAGGGACTGACCATCCATTGTCATTCTAACCTATACAGACCAGGGACTGACCTTCCATTATAATTCTAACCTATACAGACCAGGGACTGACCATCCATTATAATTCTAACCAATACAGACCAGGGACTGACCATCCATTATAATTCTAACCTATACAGACCAGGGACTGACCATCCATTATAATTCTAACCTATACAGATCAGGGACTGACCATCCATTATAACTCTAACCTATACAGACCAGGGACTGACCATCCATTATAATTCTAACCTATACAGACCAGGGACTGACCATCCATTATAATTCTAACATATACAGACCAGGGACTGACCATCCATTATAATTCTAACCTATACAGACCAGGGACTGACCATCCATTATAATTCTAACCTATACAGACCAGGGACTGATCACCCATTATAGTTCTAACCAATACAGACCAGGGACTGACCATGCATTATAACTCTAACCTATACAGACCAGGGACTGACCATCCATTATAATTCTAACCTATACAGACCAGGGACTGACCATCCATTATAATTCTAACCAATACAGACCAGGGACTGACCATCCATTATAACTCTAACCTATACAGACCAGGGACTGACCATCCATTATAATTCTAACCTATACAGACCAGGGACTGATCATCCATTATAATTCTAACCAATGCAGACCAGGGACTGACCATCCATTATAACTCTAACCTATACAGACCAGGGACTGACCATCCATTATAACTAAACCTAAACAGACCAGGGACTGACCATCCATTATAATTCTAACCTATACAGACCAGGGACTGACCATCCCTTATAACTCTAACCTATACAGACCAGGGACTGACCATCCATTATAATTCTAACCTATACAGACCAGGGACTGACCATCCATTATAATTCTAACCTATACAGACCAGGGACTGACCATCCATTATAATTCTAACCTATACAGACCAGGGACTGACCATCCATTATAATTCTAACCTCTACAGACCACGGACTGACCATCCTTTATAATTCTAACCTATACAGGCCAGGGACTGATCATCCATTATAATTATAACCTATACAGACCATGGACTGACCTTCCATTATAATTCTAACCTATACAGACCAGGGACTGACCATCCATTATAATTCTAACTTATACAGACCAGGGACTGACCATCCATTATAATTCTAACCTATACAGACCAGGGACTGACCATCCATTATAATTCTAACCTATACAGACCAGGGACTGACCATCCATTATAATTCTAACCTATACAGACCAGGGACTGACCATCCATTATAATTCTAACCTATACAGGCCAGGGACTGATCATCCATTATAATTATAACCTATACAGACCATGGACTGACCTTCCATTATAATTCTAACCTATACAGACCAGGGACTGATCATCCATTATAATTCTAACCAATACAGACCAGGGACTGACCATCCCTTATAACTCTAACCTATACAGACCAAGGACTGACCATCCATTATCATTCTAACCTATACAGACCAGGGACTGACCATCCATTATAATTCTAACCTATACAGACCAGGGACTGACCATCCATTATAATTCTAACCTATACAGACCAGGGACTGACCATCCATTATAATTCTAACCTATACAGACCAGGGACTGATCACCCATTATAGTTCTAACCAATACAGACCAGGGACTGACCATCCATTATAACTCTAACCTATACAGACCAGGGACTGACCATCCATTATAATTCTAACCTATACAGACCAGGGACTGACAATCCATTATAATTCTAACCTATACAGACCAGGGACTGACCATCCATTACAATTCTAACCTATGCAGACCAGGGACTGACCATCCATTATAATTCTAACCTATACAGACCAGGGACTGACCATCCATTATAATTCTAACCTATACAGACCAGGGACTGACCATCCATTATAATTCTAACCTATACAGGCCAGGGACTGATCATCCATTATAATTATAACCTATACAGACCATGGACTGACCTTCCATTATAATTCTAACCTATACAGACCAGGGACTGATCATCCATTATAATTCTAACCAATACAGACCAGGGACTGACCATCCCTTATAACTCTAACCAATACAGACCAGGGACTGACCATCCATTATCATTCTAACCTATACAGACCAGGGACTGACCATCCATTATAATTCTAACCTATACAGACCAGGGACTGACCATCCATTATAATTCTAACCTATACAGACCAGGGACTGACCATCCATTATAATTCTAACCTATACAGACCAGGGACTGATCACCCATTATAGTTCTAACCAATACAGACCAGGGACTGACCATCCATTATAACTCTAACCTATACAGACCAGGGACTGACCATCCATTATAATTCTAACCTATACAGACCAGGGACTGACAATCCATTATAATTCTAACCTATACAGACCAGGGGCTGACCATCCATTATAATTCTAACCTATACAGACCACGGACTGACCATCCATTATAATTCTAACCTATACAGACCAGGGACTGATCACCCATTATAGTTCTAACCAATAAAGACCAGGGACTGACCATCCATTATAACTCTAACCTATACAGACCAGGGACTGACCATCCATTATAATTCTAACCTATACAGACCAGGGACTGACCATCCATTATAATTCTAACCAATACAGACCAGGGACTGACCATCCATTATAACTCTAACCTATACAGACCAGGGACTGACCATCCATTATGATTCTAACCTATACAGACCAGGGACTGATCATCCATTATAATTCTAACCAATACAGACCAGGGACTGACCATCCATTATAACTCTAACCTATACAGACCAGGGACTGACCATCCATTATAACTAAACCTAAACAGACCAGGGACTGACCATCCATTATAATTCTAACCTATACAGACCAGGGACTGACCATCCATTATCATTCTAACCTATACAGACCAGGGACTGACCATCCATTATCATTCTAACCTATACAGGCCAGGGACTGATCATCCATTATAATTATAACCTATACAGACCAGGGACTGACCTTCCATTATAATTCTAACCTATACAGACAAGGGACTGACCACCCATTATAATTCTAACCTATACAGACCAGGGACTGACCATCCCTTATAACTCTAACCTATACAGACCAGGGACTGACCATCCATTATAATTCTAACCTATACAGACCAGGGACTGACCATCCATTATAATTCTAACCTATACAGACCAGGGACTGACCATCCATTATAATTCTAACCTATACAGACCAGGGACTGACCATCCATTATAATTCTAACCTATACAGACCAGTGACTGACCATCCATTATAATTCTAACCTATACAGACCAGGGACTGACCATCCATTATAATTCTAACCTATACAGACCAGGGACTGACCATCCATTATAATTCTAACCTATACAGACCAGGGACTGACCATCCATTATAATTCTAACCTGTACAGAACAGTGACTGACCATCCATTATAATTCTAACCTATACAGACCAGGGACTGACCATCCATTATAATTCTAACCTATACAGACCAGGGACTGACCATCCATTATAATTATAACCTATACAGACCAGGGACTGACCTTCCATTATAATTCTAACCTATACAGACCAGGGACTGACCATCCATTATAATTCTAACCTATACAGACCAGGGACTGACCACCCATTATAATTCTAACCTATACAGACCAGGGACTGACCATCCCTTATAACTCTAACCTATACAGACCAGGGACTGACCATCCATTATAATTCTAACCTATACAGACCAGGGACTGACCATCCATTATAATTCTAACCTATACAGACCAGGGACTGACCATCCATTATAATTCTAACCTATACAGACCAGGGACTGACCATCCATTATAATTCTAACCTATACAGACCAGGGACTGACCATCCATTATAATTCTAACCTATACAGACCAGGGACTGACCATCCATTATAATTCTAACCTATACAGACCAGGGACTGATCACCCATTATAGTTCTAACCAATACAGACCAGGGACTGACCATCCATTATAACTCTAACCTATACAGACCAGGGACTGATCATCCATTAGAATTCTAACCAATACAGACCAGGGACTGACCATCAATTATAACTCTAACCTATACAGACCAGGGACTGAACATCCATTATAACTAAACCTAAACAGACCAGGGACTGACCATCCATTATAATTCTAACCTATACAGACCAGGGACTGATCATCCATTATAATTCTAACCTATACAGACCAGGGACTGACCATCCATTATAATTCTAACTTATACAGACCAGGGACTGACCATCCATTATAATTCTAACCTATACAGACCAGGGACTGACCATCCATTATAATTCTAACCTATACAGACCAGGGACTGACCATCCATTATAATTCTAACCTATACAGACCAGGGACTGACCATCCATTATAACTCTAACCTATACAGACCAGGGACTGATCACCCATTATAGTTCTAACCAATACAGACCAGGGACTGACCATCCATTATAACTCTAACCTATACAGACCAGGGACTGACCATCCATTATAATTCTAACCTATACAGACCAGGGACTGACCATCCATTGTCATTCTAACCTATACAGACCAGGGACTGACCTTCCATTATAATTCTAACCTATACAGACCAGGGACTGACCATCCATTATAATTCTAACCAATACAGACCAGGGACTGACCATCCATTATAATTCTAACCTATACAGACCAGGGACTGACCATCCATTATAATTCTAACCTATACAGATCAGGGACTGACCATCCATTATAACTCTAACCTATACAGACCAGGGACTGACCATCCCTTATAACTCTAACCTATACAGACCAGGGACTGACCATCCATTATAATTATAACCTACACAGACCAGGGACTGACCATCCATTATAATTCTAACCTATACAGACCAGGGACTGACCACCCATTATAATTCTAACCTATACAGACCAGGGACTGACCATCCCTTATAACTCTAACCTATACAGACCAGGGACTGACCATCCATTATAATTCTAACCTATACAGACCAGGGACTGACCATCCATTATAATTCTAACCTATACAGACCAGGGACTGACCATCCATTATAATTCTAACCTATACAGACCAGGGACTGACCATCCATTATAATTCTAACCTATACAGACCAGGGACTGACCATCCATTATAATTCTAACCTATACAGACCAGGGACTGATCACCCATTATAAGTTCTAACCTATACAGACCAGGGACTGATCCATCCATTATAACTTCTAACCTAATACAGACCAGGGACTGATCATCCATTATAACTTCTAACCTATACAGACCAGGGACTGATCATCCATTATAACTTCTAACCTATACAGACCAGGGACTGACCATCCATTATAACTCTAACCTATACAGACCAGGGACTGACCATCCATTATAATTCTAACCTATAACAGACCAGGGACTGATCCATCCATTATAATTCTAACCTATACAGACCAGGGACTGATCCATCCATTATAATTCTAACC